>NC_047118.1:21961043-22261043 GCF_902500255.1 Thalassophryne amazonica
GTTTCATAACAATGAAACTTCACTGTTACTCAGCAAATTATGCATGTAGTTCCTAATGCCAGAAGTAAAGATGTTAATGTCACAAATGGTAGGATACTACAACAAATGCTCCCCACCTGCTGTATGTGCACAACATGTCTGGCTCCATGTACTAGTGAGAGTTTGGAGCTTCTCCAATGAAAAGAGCGAACACAAGTCAAAACAAACACTGATGCAGCCTGCCGACCCGTTGCACACAGTTGTGCATATATTACGTTATTGTTTTTGTTGGGCAGATGTGTTCCATGCATAATATGAGATTTGGATATTTGTGAAACTGGACTCTGTGTTTCATTATAGACAAAGAACCAGCTCATTATAAAAACATGGGAACCAAATTTCCATTTGTTGCCTCACTTTTTTCCCCTTAAGATTCTTCTTGACCTCAGACAACCCACCCCATATAATTCTAGCTTTGTTCGGACCCAGTTTCATCTCTCCCCATTGCCTGGGCAATTTTCTTTTGAGAGCCGGAACATTTTCATCTGTGTTTGTACACTTTTGTTTCTGTAGCACATGCACAGTCAGTGTGCTTGCAAAAGCATAAGGGCACACAAGGCCACAAAAATTTGGAGGACAGCCTCAGAGAGGTCAATGAGCACACCTACTGATGCATGCAGTTAATTTCAGACAGAGGTACTTTCATCAGGTACATGGCCATTTGCAACAAATTATTATGTAGCTAGATTGGATGGAAATGGCTCTACTCTTTGAGGGATGTTAAATACCACAGATGTTAAAGAGCACAGATTCTGTTGAGAGAGATAATTGCTGGTTATACCAAACCCTATGAACAGTTTATAATGAAGTTAACCATACCAAAGTTTCATTCTATAAGTGGAGGTGGAGGGAGTTTCTGCGGTTGCCACTGAAGCACTTGAAGTTGGTAGTGAATGTAAACATAGTAATTAAAAAATAGAGATGACTATGACTGGATGATGTGAGTCAGCTCGCTTTGCAACTGAAATGAATATTAGATTAATGATTTATGATATGAATATCATGTATAACAGGAGTGGGCATGAAGAGAGGAGATGATGCAGGATTGTCTCGCTACTGATAACCTGAGCAGGTGATTTCACAGATGATCAGGACTTGGGGAGGGGAGCAAATTGGTAAAACCACCTGCTGAGGCAAATGATTTCAAAGAAAACCTACAGCGTCTTTGTCCTTCATGGCAAACTGTGCCAGCAATGAGCTACAGGAAACATGAATGAAGCAATTTAATGCAACTGATATTGTAAAACACCAATAAAACAGCCAGTTAGAGATGAATAATTTTAATGTGAATTGTTGCAGACCTCTGTAATCTTTGCAAATCCATAAAGTGTAATCTATCTATGAATAATGAATAACTTAGAATCCTCCCTGCAGCACCTTGTGCAAATTAACTCAGTGCATACATCAGATAATTCCACGTTTTGTGCCTAATTTCAAAGACAGACCAATAGGGCCACTTCTCCCACTGAATCATGTTGAATATTATTATATTATTAAACTGTGTCCACTTTTAAATGTTTATTTATTAAATGGAGTTTTCCTTTCCTTGTTTGGAACTTGTATAAAATTTATATGGGAACCTTTAACATTAGTGGGAAACTGTGTCTAGCATCTTTGACTGTAGCTTCAATATCCCAAAGTTCAAACGAGCTTGTCATTAAAATAGTTTTAAAAACTACTTCAAAAATACCTTATTGTACCTAACAGTGATCTTTACATGAATGTGCTCAGTAAAATGAGGTATGTGAAGTTCATACTCAGTATATACAGACAAGTTTAGTTTTGATGAAAAGCTAAGAATCTCCTGCGCACTACATTCCAGCAAAGTGGGAAAGCCACATTAAAAATGTGGTCTGTTGGAAAGTATTCAGAGATTACCATAAGAAAACATTCATCAGACGGTATTAGAAATAAGCGAAAATTGATGTTGGGAGTTGCTGATCCAGTAAACGCATGATATATTAACGATCGCTTGTTCTTGTTCTCTAAAAGACCTCACTAACGTTTCTAACAGCTACTGTCACTACACATATCACAAAAAGTTTGGAATCAAAGAAATATTATATAAGCATATGATAGAGAATTTAATGCAGGTCATGTACACAAGTGCTATAGACAGATTTAGTCGAGTCAGGTTCAAAGAATTGTTCTTCGTGATGGAATGTCCATGTTGGAGCTGTGTCTCAGGGCGTGTTGCTGCATGACTGCCTGACTTCTCTGAACTCTACTTCACCTGATCATAACAGTGATGCTTCATCCAGTCCTGTCATGTCCAGCATGACACTTATCCCCCTAAATTATATAACAGATTAACCATGTCTTGACTTATTTAGTTAAATTACTGTAATCCATGGAGCTGTGGGTGAGTTGCACATATGCACTCATTTGTCCATCATATCCTAAATGGTTTAAAGGTAGATAATGTTTTAAAGGCAGTGCACACGTCTTCAACACTGCCAAAGCAAACTTTTTAAGAAAGGGTGATGGAGGAGACTTTTAGCTTTGCTCTCAGTGTCATCTATACAGTAGTGTTCAGAATAATAGTAGTGCTATGTGACTAAAAAGATTAATCCAGGTTTTCAGTATATTTCTTATTGTTACATGGGACACAAGGTACCAGTAGATTCAGTAGATTCTCACAAATCCAACAAGACCAAGCATTCATGATATGCACACTCTTAAGGTTATGAAATTGGGCTATTAGTAAAAAAAAAAGTAGAAAAGGGGGTGTTCACAATAATAGTAGCATCTGCTGTTGACGCTACAAACTCAAAACTGTTATGTTCAAACTGCTTTTTTAGCAATCCTGTGAATCACTAAACTAGTATTTAGTTGTATAACCACAGTTTTTCATGATTTCTTCACATCTGCGAGGCATTAATTTTGTTGGTTTGGAACCAAGATTTTGCTCGGTTACTAGTGTGCTTGGGGTCATTGTCTTGTTGAAACACCCATTTCAAGGGCATGTCCTCTTTAGCATAAGGCAACATGACCTCTTCAAGTATTTTGACATATCCAAACTGATCCATGATACCTGGTATGCGATATATAGGCCCAACACCATAGTAGGAGAAACATGCCCATATCATGATGCTTGCAACACCATGCTTCACTGTCTTCACTGTGAACTGTGGCTTGAATTCAGAGTTTGGGGGTCATCTCACAAACTGTCTGTGGCCCTTGGACCCAAAAAGAACAATTTTGCTCTCATCAGTCTACAAAATATTTCTCCATTTCTCTTTAGGCCAGTTGATGTGTTCTTTGGCAAATTATAACCTCTTCTGCACATGTCTTTTATTTAACAGAGGGACTTTGCGGGGGATTCTTGCAAATAAATTAGCTTCACACAGGCGTCTTCTAACTGTCACACCACTTACAGGTAACTCCAGACTGTCTTTGATCATCCTGGAGCTGATCAATGGGTGAGCCTTTGCCATGCTGGTTATTCTTCTATCCATTTTGGTGGTTGTTTTCTGTTTTCTTCCACATGTCTCTGGTTTTTTTGTCCATTCTAAAGCATTGGAGATCATTGTAAATGAACAGCCTATAATTTGTTGCACCTGCGTATAAGTTTTCCCCTCTCCAATCAACTTTTTAATCAAACTACGCTGTTCTTCTGAACAGTGTCTTGAACATCCCATTTTCCTCAGGCTTTCAAAGAGAAAAGCATGTTCAACAGGTGCTGGCTTCATCCTTAAATAGGGGACACCTGATTCACACCTGTTTGTTCCACAAAATTGACAAACTCACTGACTAAATGCTACACTACTATTATTGTGAACACCCCCTTTTCTACCTTTTTTACTCATAGTCCAATTTCATCCCCAAACTCTGAATTCAAGTCACAGTGAAGACAGTGAAGCATGGTGGTGCAAGCATCATGATATGGGCATGTTTCTCCTACTATGGTGTTGGGCCTATATATGGCATACCAGTTATCATGGATCAGTTTGGATATGTCAAAATAATTGAAGAGGTCATGTTGCCTTATGCTGAAGAGGACATGCCCTTGAAATGGGTGTTTCAACAAGACAATGACCCCAAGCACACTAGTAAACGAGCAAAATCTTGGTTCCAAACCAACAAAATTAATGCCTCGCAGATGTGAAGACATCATGAAAAACTGTGGTTATACAACTAAATACTAGTTTAGTGATTCACAGGATTGCTAAAAAAGCAGTTTGAACATAATAGTTTTGAGTTTGTAGCGTCAACAGCAGATGCTACTATTATTGTGAACACCCCCTTTTCTACTTTTTTTTTACTAATAGTCCAATTTCATAGCCTTAAGAGTGTGCATATCATGAATGCTTGGTCTTGTTGGATTTGTGAGAATCTACTGAATCTACTGGTACCTTGTTTCCCATGTAACAATAAGAAATATACTCAAAACCTGGATTAATCTTTTTAGTCACATACCACTACTATGACTCTGAACACTACTGTACATTTGGAATACTGCATTATGGGTTCCTGCTGAATTCAACAGGGAAAAAAAATAATGACTCCCCAGAATTTTTTTTCCTGTAATTCTCACTGGACACATTCATACATGTATACTCCTTTTCATAATTGTATGTGTTGGACAGTATAATCAAATGAAAGATAAGTACTCTCCAACAAAAAATAATAATTGTTAGTGACCATTGTGTTCTGTCACCCAACATCTACTTGAACACAGAGCAATTCAGACAATTTGCGTCATTCATTTGTGACGTTGCCCATTTTTTTTAACACAAATACAGTTGGATGACCTGGCATCATTCAGATGAATACCTGTCTGTATTTTCAATCAAATGGGTCCATGGCGCCTTTTGTATTTTATCTAAAATTGCATCTATTTAGCTCAACAGCTGCCTAAGCAATAAAACACAAGTTCAATGTATTGTTCCATATCTGCATTAGATTAATATGTCGACTATTTGTGTATATTAATGTCACAATTTAAAGACCTAAAGGAAATGCATTCAGATAAGAGGAGAGATCTCAAAAGTCACATGGAATAAAAGTAATAAAATCTCAAGATTATTTCTTGGCCTTGCGTCAGACTGGCATCCTGTCCAGGGTGTACCCCCCATGCTATATGACTGGTGGGATAGGCTCCAGCCCCGCCATGACCCTTAATTGGAGTAAGCAGGTATAAAAAATGGACGGATGCATGGATTATTTCCTGGAACAGAGAGATACTGTGGGTTCAACAGCACTTCTCTTGAGGACTATAACTGGTCAGAATCCAGAGTGGGACTATTGAATAGCAGTTCTGTGGGAACCAGGAGCTGCGTGATAAGTGCAGAATATACAAACCTAAATTATCTTTGTATCTTAATGCCCATTAGTTCCACTTCAACTCCCAACAAATGGTTGATGTTATTCTCTAAATCCTGCGTTGACAGCATGGAAATATATGAGTTTAGGGTGTAACTTTTTAAATACTCACCTGTTCTTTGCCAAATGGAAAACCAGGGGATGCAAATTTTGGATTTATCTGAAAGGGAGTTGCAGGAATTAAAGTTCTCCGTCGCTATGACAGATTTACATCAACTGGGCTGCCAAAAGGCAACGTTTGCACTGATGCTGTCCTTAGGCAAAATCAAGGCTGGATGAAAGATATAAAATTTTTGTTTTTGTCCCCTCCTGGCAGTGAGTGTCCACGTCCTCTCTGCAAAAAAGAAAAAAAACTGTCTGTTTGAGTGTCTCAGTGCGGTGACGACACAGTGAACAGAGTGTAGAGTTTTATTAACATATTTTTAAGCATTTCTTTTGTTTAAAAGACTCATGATGTAAAATGCAATCATAAAACCTTTTTACCTCTCAGTTAGGTCGCACTTTCCATATAATTACAGAAATTCTTGATTGTTCCTGCTCAAAGACTGCAAGCTAGGTGTAAATCCAGATGAAAAAAGGTGTTGTAGGGAGACGTGCCCTCCACAGCACCCCTTGATTAAAGGTCCCCTTGATTAAAGGTCCACTTATGAAGACATTTTTCATACTATTACTACTTGTAATTTTAATAATAATAATAATAATAATAATACATCCAAAGACATGCAGGTTAGGTGAACTGGAAACGTAAATTGCTGTAGGTGTGCATGTGGGTGTGAATGTGTTTGTCTGTCTATATGTGACCCTGTGACAGACTGGCATCCTGTCCAGGGTGTACACTGCCTCACTCCCTATGACTGTTGGGCTCAACTCCAGCCATGATGAGTGAAAGAGTACAGAAGGTATTGGGGCACTAATAATTCTGACCATGACTGCATACATTCTGTACATCTATGATGATGCATTGTGTCTTTATTTTGTGAGTAAATACAATACACGAGAAATTCCCAACACATTAGCGCCACCCCTTCGTCTTCCCGACTGCCTTCCACAAGATCAGAACAGAATGGAATTTGAAACGTTTAAGCCAAAAATGTTTCCATGGTCAAGGTGTTTTTTGCAGAAACGTTTCAGATTTCGTTCCGTTCTCCGGCTACACATGAACCTCTGTGGGGATTTTGCAGAATCAATCACAGGTGAGTGGCCTCTGTTACACCCTTGTGCACACTCATCCAAACACTGACAGGTTTTGTGGTAATGATGGTAGAAGCCAAAGGTGACTCATAGCATCAGTACAGAAATACAAAGCAGTGTCTCAGTGATAAGTTAGCTTTTCCTGGATTTTTATTTTCTTTTTTAATAATCTAAACTAGTCCTTCATATACTTAACTAACTGTGCCTTATCCTAGCTGGAACTTGTGAGATATGAATAACTGGTCAGAATGAAAATGGGTGTCGGCAAGAGTTAGATATTTACTCCTCTCAAACAGATCCATGATACATGACCATTACCTCACTCTTTATACTTTACTCTCCTTCTTCCTCTTTGTGCCTTCAAAGTTTGGTCTTAGGTGAACTATTATGTACATGAAGTTTGCTGCCCAGCCTTTTCCTGTTTTGGTATTCTCTCATGCTGCCAAGTTGATCAGAGGTAGTATTTGGTGTCTTTGTAATCACCAGTGAGGGATTGTGTCTCTCTGTCATCCAGGCCATGTGTCGAGCATAGATAAGCCCCCTTATGAGGTGAAAACCCTTCCTCATCCTGCAGTGTCCCCTCCCAGCACCAACAGCAGGAATAAGGGATGTTCATCCTTTTGGTGATGTTAATTATCTCCTGCAGCTTCCAGGTGGGTCCAGACACACACACACACACACACACACACATCTACTTTTAGAAAGATAAGTCAGAGAATGTTTCCTTCATCGCTGGATTTTAACGTATAGAGGAGGGTGTTGTTTTAGATGTAAAACAATGCATCTGTTTGAGAAGTCCTCCCATACTGGCAGAGCATGAGAGAGGAACACAGCTTTATCTTCTCATCATAACAATATGTATTTGAAATCAAGTGAAACAGATTAATTCTAATTCATTTCCACTTATGTGTTCCCCAAAAGGCTCTCACCCAACGCGACCTTTACATTGTGTTCTTATTTACCACAGGTGTCTCCGGCCATTAGCCTGGATGAGGTGAAAAAGAACTGGAAGTTGTACATGGATCAATGTATCTATAACATCAGCCGAGATCCCCCGAGCATCGGTGAGCTTCTGCAGCAAAATGACCCCCCCCATGATGAGCTAATCTGTAACCTAGACTTTGAACCTTTCAGTTCATAGGCAGGCATGTATTTTGCCTTTTCTCACTTACATGGATATGCATCTCGGAAGGACACAGTCTATATCCATTAAAAGCCAACGTGTGAAAATCATGTTTGCCCACAAACATGATCTAGTGTGGGGTTTGATGACATAATACACCAGACTTATACCATATGATGAGCAAAAATAGCTGTAGCCTAAATACAACATGACAACAGTATAACTTTAGCACAACCTTGACACTTAGGGAAAACCTCCCTGTGATGTCATGAGAAGTATGACATCATTACAGGCTAAAGCGAAAATGCAAGTGAATCATGAAGTATGTCAAAATTAACAACCAAAAAAAGGAATTTTCAAGCATCTGGAAAATCCCACCATGTTTCAGGCAAGTCCACAGCACAGTGATGGAATATCCCGAGGTACCATGGAGACCATCTCAGACTCTCTAAGGTTTTTCCAACTGATGACCTTCTGGGATGCATGTACTTGAAGGTGAGAAAATGGGGCTTCAGTTGAATGGAGACTAATTTGTGGAGAAATGAGCATCGCTCTGTAACGGTGGTATAATATCCAAACCTGTCACAGTCTGATCTGATCTCTGATTGTTGTAGACTTTTTTCTGTCTACCAGTTCATTTTCTGGCTGACTGTGTTTCTCAGTCACTTTGCTGCACCTAATCTAACCAATCACACAGCTCACTGTCATTTTCACACTATACACTCTCCTCATACGAGGGCTGTCAATAAAGTAACGGTCCTTTTAATTTTTTTCAAAAACTATATGGATTTCATTCATATGTTTTTACGTCAGACATGCTTGAACCCTCGTGCGCATGCGTGAGTTTTTCCACGCCTGTCGGTGACGTCATTCGCCTGTGAGCACTCCTTGTGGGAGGAGTCGTCCAGCCCCTCGTCGGAATTCCTTTGTCTGAGAAGTTGCTGAGAGACTGGCGCGTTGTTTGATCAAAATTTTTTCTAAACCTGTGAGACACATCGAAGTGGACACGGTTCGAAAAATTAAGCTGGTTTTCAGTGAAAATTTTAACGGCTGATGAGAGATTTTGAGGTGATTCTGTCGCTTTAAGGACTTCCCACAGTGCGAGACGTCGCTCAGCGCTCTCAGCCGCCGTCGTCAGCCTGTTTCAAGCTGAAAACCTCCACATTTCAGGCTCTATTGATCCAGGACGTCGTGAGAGAACAGAGAAGTTTCAGAAGAAGTCGGTTTCAGCATTTTATCCGGATATTCCACTGTTAAAGGAGATTTTTTAATGAAAGACGTGCGGACGGATCCGCGCGTCGGGACGCAGCCGACGCGGTGCGGCGGCACAGGAAAAACACCTCCGTGTTGATAACCATTTGTAAAATCCAGGTGGCTTTTGATGGCTTTCAGTGGAGTGAGTATATGAGAAATTGTTTAACAGCAGGACATGTTCCAACTTGTCCTTAAGGCTTTCAACAGAGGTGTTTTTCCTGTGGCGGAGCGTCGCGTGACGCGCGGACCCGTCCGCACGTCTTTCATTAAAAAAATCTCCTTTAACAGTGGAATATCCGGATAAAATGCTGAAACCGACTTCTTCTGAAACTTCTCTGTTCTCTCACGACGTCCTGGATCAATAGAGCCTGAAATGTGGAGGTTTTCAGCTTGAACAGGCTGACGACGGCGCCTGAGAGCGCTGAGCGACGTCTCGCACCGTGGGAAGTCCTTAAAGCGACAGAATCACCTCAAAATCTCTCATCAGCCGTTAAAATTTTCACTGAAAACCAGCTTAATTTTTCGAACCGTGTCCACTTCGATGTGTCTCACAGGTTTAGAAAAAATTTTGATCAAACAAAGCGCCAGTCTCTCAGCAACTTCTCAGACAAAGGAATTCCGACGAGGGGCTGGACGACTCCTCCCACAAGGAGTGCTCACAGGCGAATGACGTCACCAACAGGCGTGGAAAAACTCACGCATGTGCACGAGGGTTCATGCATGTCTGACGTAAAAACATATGAATGAAATCCATATAGTTTTTGAAAAAAAATAAAAAGGGCCGTTGCTTTATTGACAGACCTCGTATATGCAGTTTGACCAGTTGCAGCTCGACTGTAGACTTGACTTGTCTGTTTCCTTGTCTTCCATGATTTCTTGGAGCACATTTATTATATGGACTGTTTACCATTGTTTGTTTGGCCAGTTTAATTTGTTCAGTATTTATTTTATGAGCATTATTAAAGCCATGCCTTCTTTCTTTGTCTTTTTTATTCTCTGCATGCCTTAGTCATGGTTTCTCTCATTAAATCCCATTGCAGTTTGTGCATTGTACATGTGGATCTATCTCCGTGTTTGTGAGAACTTGTGATATTTTCCAGGCCATCTGCAGAGGTTGCACACAGCCTATATGGCATTTAAACCTGTTGTTTCTATGGTGACTGGTTTATTTGGTACCTGGATGCTGTAGGGCAGAAATGCTGGTCTGATTATCTGTCCACTCATTGATGTATATTTCGAAGTCCATTTCGTGATCAGAACCATGGATAGCGCTTCTGGAAGGGCAAATAACATAAAAACTTTTTTAAATCCCTGCAGAGGAATTGAATAATATATGATAGAAAATAATAATTCTATTAGATTATTCTATATGTGTGCAATGTGTGTGATTGTTTGCACTCTAGTACAACAATTTTAACTTTACAGTCCCATTACAGCCAGATATTATTGCCTTACAATAAGGTTTTCTGTCTAAATCGTCCTAAGTGTCCTGATATAAGACCTGAAAGTGTTGTGTATATAATAAAATTCTCTTTTCCCATAGCTATATATCCATGATAAAATAAAATATTTGCCCTTATCTTGGGTTAAACACTCAGCAGGGTGGGATTAGATGAACCTGTCACCAGAACAAAAGCAATGTCCTCTCCCTGCTCCTATTTTGTAATCACGGTGCTCGCACTCTGTTTGCTGCACTCACAAACACACATGCACACACACTCTGCTTTTTCTGAGAGAAAACTCGCTCCAATTTTCTCCTGAACAAGGGGCCTAAAACATTTCCCGTTTTCATGATATTAGTGCTTAACATGCCAATTTCTGCTCTTCAGTCATTTTGTAGAGTAGGCTGCAAGCATGTTTTATTTATTTTTTCTTTATGGGACTGAGGAGTATATGAAAATGACAGAAAGCATCAGTGCTCCAAACACTTTCCTACATTCAAAGAAAAATCACACCACACAAGTATCCATGAGCCATACATACCAACATCTGCCTCTGTTTTTACAGTCACTATTGAAAAGGTAAATGCGGTGGTATAAGTTGAAGACTGGCAATAGGTGGCATTAGAATGAGTTCTGTAGATGCAATAATGGCCAACAGTGTCACAACTTCAAAGATGCCATGCTACTGGTTTCCATTAGTCCACTTTAGACAAATATGAAATCATATTTTATGTTTTATTTCTGCAGGTCTCATGTGCAACAGGTCTTTTGACGATTATGCCTGTTGGCCTGATGGACTCCCCAACACCACGGTCCGTGTGCCATGTCCATGGTACCTCCCATGGCACCATAAAAGTAAGGAGATGTCTAATTGAACTCGTTGTTCTGCATAGGAAGACATCTCACAATTCTAACTGGAGTGTGTGTCTGTGTGTTGTAGTTCAGCATGGTACAGTGTATCAGGAATGTGATCCAAATGGTCAGTGGACAAATATAAAGAATACCAGTGAGTGTGACTCCAATGATCCAACTCTGGTAAGAATGAACTTAGACTGATGTAGACATTTTGTCTACAAGTAAAAGGACTTAACAAACAAATTGTATGACCACAAGCCCATTTCCACTGCTGAACCCGCGGGTCATTTTAAGGGGTCCAAGGCCTTTGTGATTGTCTCCACCACAGGGACCGCCCTGAAAAGAGATTGTTGGGCCTTTATTAGGGGCAAGATAAGTCCCTGTTCTGGGGTACCTACTTCAGCGCAGCTTTGAAAAACTGTTAGGTGGGGCTTAACACTGATTGATTGTTAACTTACGCAGGTGAAGTCGATTCACAAGGACCAAGCCAGACTAGCGAAACAAGCAAGTGTAAAAGAACCAAAACAGAATAGGAGAGATGACAGATGGACCATGAGGAGGTACAGGCATTGTTGGCTTTCTTCTCAAAAGGTGACGTTCAGCAAGAATTCAAGTCCTCAAGGAGGAATGTGCAAATCTACATTGCAACCAAAACTATTGCAGAATTATTACATCACTGCATGCATAACTGCATGAGCCCAGTGGGGTATTCACAGCAATTAACTCGCAGTGTCTCAGAAGGCCATTCACGGGGCCATTCCTGTAAACTGGGAAGTAGTTTCAGTTCTGGTGGTGGAAGCAGACCTACTGGACCCTGTCACATATCACCCATTTCTCATTCCTAATGTATTTAATTTATTGCAAAGTAAAGACAAAAAAATTGAACTGCTTGTGCTTGTTTTATTTTGCAGCAATACTACGGGCACATTCGAATCATGTACACTGTTGGATATTCTTTATCTCTTGTGGCTTTGGTGTTGGCCCTTGGTATCCTCATATCCTTCAGGTTGGTCTAAATTGTGTAAAAGAAAATGCAGAAAATTACAAACATATTTTCTAACTTTTCTTTCAAAGTCTGCTCTGAGTGTTTTTGAGTGTCCTTGCTGTGGTTAAACTAAAAACAGTTGCAGTCCCATGACGTATTACAACAAGCACTAACGTTATTTTGGTTTGTTTGTTTTTTGTTTTAACCCAGAATACACCTAAAATTCTTTTTCTGAGGATGACATGATTTAAATGCACTGATAAAACCTTTTACCTCTCAATCAGGTCACACTTTCCACATAAACACAGAAATTCTTGATTGTTCCTGCTCAGAAACTGCAGATCAGGGATGAATCCAGACGGAGTGTTGTGGGGCGATATGCCCTCCACAACACCCCTTGGTTAACGGTCCACTTTTCAAGACATTTTTCATAGTACTGCTACTACAACTTACAATAATAATAATAATTTTAACAACTAAAATGTTTAAATCAGTATTACTCTGGGCCTAAATTTTACTATAGTTGTGGTCTAAGTTTTATTGATAAGCCATATAAAGATAGGTTTAGTTTATTTAACTTTTCGGCATAACTAAAGTGGAATGTGAATGTCTTTTTTAAAGTAATGTCTAAGCTTGGCATTACTGGGTCTGTTTGGGGTTCTAGCTTTAAAACCAGGTCAGTTAGGATGAGGGAAAACACTCATACACTCACTCATCTTCAACCACTTACTCCAATGAAGGGTCATGGGGGGCTGGAGCCTATCCCAGCAGTCACAGGTTCTGAGGCAAGGTACACCCTAAACAGGACACCAGTCTGTCACAGGGCCACATATAGACAAACAAACACGTTCACACCTATTGACAATTTGAAGTTTCTAGTCTACCTAACCTGCATGTCTTTGGATGTGGGAGGAAGCCGGAGCACCCAGAGAGAACCCACGCAAACATGCAAAATGAGCATTGATCCCATGACCTTCTTGCTATGAGGCAACAGTGCTAACTACTAAGCCAAAAATCTGAAAATGATGATGGCTCTTGTGGTTAATAATCTTATCAAACAACCATGTAGGTTGTGATATAAATTTTGGTTAAAGGCAAAGAAAAGGTGAAAATGTGCCAAAGAAAATACAAATACAACACACATTATGCAGTACAACTAAACTGAGGGGGATCGGGGTGAGAAAATGATCATTAAAACAATGTAAGAGTCACTGTGTTTTTTTCTTTTTCATTTTTCATACTGTCCCAACTTTTTGTAATTTGAATTTGTAGAATATTAAGCAAAAACTAAATAAATACATAAAAATCAATCAGGAAAAATTCCATTTTATAGTGCAGCAGGTTAAGAATTCTGTATATCGCCCCATTCTTTTGTATCACTTCATCACTGTCTTAACCTCCCCACCGGAAAGATGAATCCAGAGACACAACTTTATGCTAATTGCTTAAAATGAATTGATGGCTTTGTATCAGGATAGTATTTAATCAAATAAATCATCTAGTGCTTGCGGTGCAGTTTGATTTACAAGTCGTTGAAGCAAGTATCCTGCAGGAGTATGTTCCACACTCTAAGAAATAAAACAAATTTAATTGATAAAGTTAAGGTAACTTTTTCCACATAACATTGTCAAGTGCAAAACTATATTGTAGTTGAAATTAATTAAATCAAATGAAACATTATTACTTAAATCCATAAAATTAACAATTGCAAGTATATTGAAAATAATTGTATTAATTACATTTAAAACCCCTGTGTTTCATTTCTTAGAGTGCATGTTGGCTATGGTAATGTAATTTTAAACTACATTTTATGATAACAAAATGGTGAATAATATCAGTAAGGATTTATGTTTGTTTTTCTCACTAATGGCAAATGCATAACTGATCGATGTTTATCTTAATGTTATTTGCATCACTTGTGCTGCTTGCATGAATTGGTAAAACATGATTTAATTGAAGTCAGAGAACATATAATGAATCTGTATTTATGAAGTGCATCATTATATGATGACAAATGGCCAAAATGAATGTAATTTTTCTTGTCAAATAGTGTGCCAGTTAATTTTTCACAGCTGCAGTGAGAATGACATCTAAAATAATAATAACACTAATTCCAATTGATTTCTGGAATACATTCTGCATCAGACACAGTGTGTAGGGAAATAAACGCAAGTTGGCAGAAAGGAGTACTGCAGTTACAGTTCAGTTGATATTGGATGACTAAGGTAATTAATTACTTCATGAACCAGTGTTGCTTCTCATTCATCAGAAAATTACACTGCATGAGGAACAACATCCATATGAATTTGTTTGCCTCCTTCATCCTGCGAGCCCTGTCTATCCTCATCAAAGACGCTTTGTTGGAAGCCAACATCACGTCACAAGACATCAGCAGTGAGCAGGAGCAGGGCTTTTCCAGCGCATCCTTTTCACCAGTCGAGCTGCTGGTCAACAATGAGGTCAGTAGTACCTATGATGTAAGTATCAAGTGTATATCCTTTATTATTGAAGAATGATCATGATTGCAAGAAATGCACCAAACAACCCCAAAATCAATGTTTCTGTTTCCCGGGGGCACCTATGGTATAAGTTTCCAATGGTCCCTGCAGGAGCACTCACTTGCTCACACTGTGGGAGTATACTCAAACCTCTAATAAAGCCCATTACATGTCCAGTGTTTGGTAGATTCACAGTTCTAATAATAACCTTTTGGACCCATTCTAATGTTATTATTTTGAATATGTTAATTATAACATTTTAAGTGTTTTCAGGACTCAGTTTCACATAGTTTTGTTTTGTATTGTCTAACTTGATGAAAACTATCAATCAGACCTTCACCTTAACCCTAACCCTGACTGCATGTTCAAAAAAAAAAAAACTGACTATCAAATTAGACAAGATAATATTTCCCAGAGGAATTACTGTAAATGTTTGTACCTGTAAGGAAACAGTCCAAAGGACACTTGTACTAAGTGTCAGTGAGATCAGTATAATGTCTGAAGGGTTCCGTCTTACACCTATATGTGTGTGTTACTAAAGTTCCATTTAATAAAATGAAAATGGAGGGGATTGTCCAGGTTGGTGTTCTTATGTGTCGTCATCATCACCATCTTCACAGATACCTCCAGATTTCCTTCCTTTAGATATTAATGTTGTGTGAGACTTCAGCCTTAATGAGGCCTCATCTTAATAATGGACACTGCAGACTGTCAGACTGATGGCAGATCATCTCTTAAGGATCTGTAGATACACATACTGCTCCAGAGTATTTCAGTTTTGTGAACATTCTCTATATTTACCAAAACATTCTCTTGTAGATAACGGTTAGCTGCCGCCTGGCTGTGGTAATGATGCAGTACAGCATCATGGCCAATAGCTACTGGTTGCTGGTAGAAGGCATCTATCTCCACAACCTTCTTGTCATCACTGTGTTCACTGAGAGGAACTACTTCAACATCTACCTGTGCATTGGCTGGGGTGAGCTGATCTGTAGTAAAGTCCTCAATTATGGCTCATGATGTTTTCTTTTAAAATGTAAAGTCAGAGGTCCTATATGTCAAAGGCTTTAACTATAATGCGCAAAATGACTGTGTGTATAAAGACGACTCTTCTTTCTTCTCAGGTACCCCATTAATATTCCTTGTGCCCTGGGTGATAGTGAAATACCTGTATGAAAATCAAGAGTAAGTTTTCACTGCTTCTCCTCTCTGTATGTTTTTCCACACGCTTCTACGCCATCCTACAATTTTTTTCTATGCTGCAGCTACAATGTGATCAATTATCACATAAGGAGTTGACTTTTTGTTGTTTCTGTTGTTGTTTGTTTTCTTTTTGCAAAACCTATTTTATCTTCTAAATGTAGAAGAAACCACATTGCTGCACTTTGAGACGAGCTATGTTTTTTGTGTGCTCTTTCAATTTACACGTCATGCGTCATTTATCAAACTTCAAACATGTTATATTGTATTGTAAAGCTGAAAAAATCTTTTATTTCTTCCTGTGTTTTTTCCCCCCACAGATGCTGGGGCCAAAATATAAATATGAATTACTGGTGGATCATCCGCTCCCCAATACTGCTGGCAGTCATGGTAATTCACACCATACCAATTTGTCTTTTTGTTTTCTCGAGACAAATGACCCTTTTTCCAAATTATGCTGTTTTGTTAATCATTAGTATGTATTTCCAGAGTGCTTTATTGCTATTTCAGTTGTTTTTAAATACACTTTAAACTGTAATGACAAAATTTTACCTTAAAATCCAACATTTTCATTTGTGTCTGTAATTACTGATAATTCTCAGCACAACTATACGTATTATATTGAAATTTTAAATAATATCTCTCATTCAGGCCCGACATCTGGAACTTTAGATTAAAGCTTTAGGATTAAAGATTATTTTTAATTTTTGCTGTGACTAACTCATGAGTTTGCCATATCCATAAATGGGGCCAAACACTGTATTGTACTGTAGATGTGGTCTGTTTGAAAAGGTCACTTGTGAGCTCGTGTCAAAAGTCAGGGTTCTTATGTCAGAGCACTTACACAGATGCCCTGGCATTTTCCATACATTAATCGTCTGGCTAAGTGGTCTGGATCTTACAGGAATTCCTGTGTTTGAGCTGTTTACTGGGACAGGAGGAATTGTTCTTGCTGGAGCTGTTCACATGGCTCCAACTACATCTCTTTCCATTTTCCTAAGTTACATTCAGTGGTATCTTGCGATTAGTGTGACCTTGCCCTTAATGATAAAATCTATTTTAGGTGTGTGATACAATTAATTCTAATACCATGAGCACCGGTGTCTTTGCCTTTCACAGATCAACTTTCTCATCTTTATCCATATCATTAAAATTCTTGTGTCGAAACTGCGAGCACATCAAATGAGATACACCGATTATAAATTCAGGTGAGTCCATACCTTAAAAGTTCATTATTTTTTCCTATTTGTAGGGGTCATATTATACACCTTTAAGTGTGTTTCTCAAATGTACCCTCTAATCACTGAAGTGACATATCTAATAAAGAATAGTTTTAGGTCTCTAATAGTTCTGCCACAGGTATGACATAAATGTTGCAGGAGTTTTTTTTCTATTTAGCACACATGATTGCAAATTCAACACAATATTGACGCAGATGCTAATCATCTTCAGTCCAGCAGTTTGTGAATGTTTGGGATTATAATTGCTGTTGGTTTCGTACACATTTTCTTCAATTATTTCTTTGCAAATCAACTACAGAACAATGATGTGTGTGTGTTGTGATGATAGTCCATTCCTTGCTGTAGTGAAGGACAGCCTATGTGCAAACGAACAGTTTGTGGTTCCATTGTTCCTGTAGACACAAACATGGGTATCCTAGACATCACCATGCAGAGGACAATAATGACACCACATCTTCCAGAAATCATGTCAAGTCTGGGAGCATGTGCCTGTACCACATCTACCGCACAATGGACCCACCCTGTGTCCTCGATGGCAACCCCCCAGGCAGGACAACTGGTCAGTCCTTCCAGACTGTGCACCTATTTTTCTTGCTTGCTTTCAGATGCTAGATTTCGGGGTTTCAACAGCAGATTATCTCCACCTCACCTGAATTGGAATTGTGGAATTATGATTTTTTTTATGACTCGCATATTCCTGATGGTGTCCTTATAAATTACAGTATTTGGCAATGGGTGAGTGTGTTGTGTGTGTAGGTCTGTGTCAGTCAGTGAATATAGTGAGCATGCGTGCGTGCACCATCAGGTGCAGGTATCCACAAGCAGCTATGTCATGGGTAATGGGCTACATCGCAGTGAAGTTGCAGCGGATGCCGGGTTATTGTTATTCAGTGCTGATTAACAATAAACTAGACTCAAGTTACTAATCGCAAGGCTAATTACTTACTGTTGCACATTGTCCACAGCAGTCTTCAATAAAGGCAGAGACAAAACACCAAACAACAACAGAGGATGACAAACCACAAAAGTATATCAAATTTATGATCACAGATATCAGTACTCACAAACTGCTGCGCCATTAGCGATTGGTACCTGCAACAATATCGTAATAACACTGCAATTATATATTTGTTGCACATGTAAAAGAAGCATAACAGGAGAATGTTTATATGCACAGGCAGAACCCTGGTACTTTGTGAATGTTCATCATTAAATCCCATACATATGTAACTGTTAAAGATGCCTCAAAACACAAAAGATTTTGCATCATATGAACCTTTTCATGTACGCAGTATGGTATGTGCACTGTGACCTTTCTCTGCTTTTATTTTGTGCTCTATCTCTTGTCCCCTTACTCAGGTTGGCTAAGTCGACTTTAACACTAATCCCTCTGCTGGGCATCCATCAGGTCGTGTTTATCTTTGTAACAGACGAGTCGACTAAGGACAGCATCACTTTACGTCTCACCAAGCTCTTCACTGACCTCTTCTTCTCTTCTTTCCAGGTTAGCTTTAAAAGCCTGCTCTCCCTTTCATGGATATGCATCCTGGAATGTCACAGTTTGAAACCTTGCCCATACTTTGAAAAACCTTACAGGGTCCAGGAAGGGAGATTTTCTGTCATTGTGCTGTGGTCTTGTTTAAACCGACAGCATTTTCAAGACATCTAATATGTCCTTTTTTTCCATCACAAACTTTGACATGCCAGGGAAATCCCTTGCCATTACATCACTGAGAGGTTTTCCAGAAGTGACACGGTTGTGCTAACATTATAATATGGGCATGTTACTGTGTCTACCATCATGCTATGGTTGTCTTTCCACGTCACATGGTATAAATCTGGCATATTACACGATCAAACCACACACTCAATTACATTTTTGATCAAGTGTGAACATAACACTCGGGTTTATCACAGTTATAGATCATGAACCTCCAGGAAGCATATTTGCGAAAATGAGGACGTGGCTTTAAGAGATAAGGCATGCCTAAATAGCAACAAAGAACTAAAGAGCTAGTGGAGAAACTGACAGTCACAGCTAAGAATTATATGTTAAGTAGCTTAGTTATAAAGTGACAACTGTAACATCTCATTTGACCTTCTAGGATTTGACCATTTTGCCTCACTCATGAAAGTTTGATCACATAACCCCAGAGATGGCAGTTCTCCTTTGGTTGTCTGTTCATATGAGGGTGAATTTTAAAGTTTTGTTGTTGTCTTAAAAGCTGTTGCATGGCTGTGCTCCATCTTATATGGTTCATTTGATTCAGCCATATGGCCCGGTGTGTGTCTAGAGATCACAGAGGGATGGCCTGCTGTGTGTTCCTAAGGTTAGGAAGAAATCACCAGGTGGTCGATCTTTTGCATTCTGTGCACTGTGGCTGTGAAACAAGTCAAGTTCTATTGAATGTTTAAAAATTTAGAGTAAAAACATAATTTTCTCATCTACCTGCAATTGTTGATAATAGGAATTTTTTATTGTTTAAGTGTTTTAATTCTGTTTTAAGTACCTTTGTTAATTTTTGGAATTATTATTAACTAGTGGTGGCAGGGGTGGTGGCCAAGTGGCTAATGCGCTTGGCTTCAGTGCAAAAGGTTTAGTGTTCAAATCCCACCCCTGCCACATTTCTCCTTGTAATGTGGAGTTGCGTCAGGAAGGGCATCCGGGGTAAAACCTGTGCCAATTCAACATGCAGAGCCACCTTGGATTTGCTGCGGCAACCCCAAGTGCAAACAAGGGAGCAGCCGAAGGGACTTACTTTACAATTAACTAGTGGTGGTCTATTGGGATTTTTATGAAGTGCTTTGTTGGTGTTAAAGTGGTATATAAATAATAATAATATACAAATAATGAATGTTTATGAGTTCAATGGTATGAATATTTCATGAGGTGAAAGCTGGAACATTCCAGCTTTCACCAAATTAAATATACGTTCCATTGAAAGAATGTAAAAACATTCATTATTTGCTTTATAAAATGACTAAAATAGATCCTTGTCATTTTACATTTTATTAATTTTTAAACAAAAGAAAAGGGACTTACATTTTGATGTGTGTCACTGGTGCTTTGATGTCAACAGTCCAACACACCTTTAAATAGGAGTCCAGAATTGTTCTCAGTTAACTTGGAAAAACAGTTACATAGTTCAAAAATAATTCTGACGATATAGTCTGTGATACTGCCAAAAAAAAAGATGAATTCATGTACTTCCTCAGTCTAGAGAAAATTTGTCCAGGTTTGTCATAAGAGCTCTTTGTTATGTGGGCCGCTGAAGAGGAGGTACTGCTGGCCCACTACCACCAGAGGGCGCCCTGCTTGGAGTGCGGGCTCCAAGCACGAGAGGGCGCCAGACCCAGAAGAAGTGACAGCTGAGATTCATCCCCTGCACCAGCTGTCACTCGTTCATCATCATTATCACCATCATAAAAGCCGGACTGCAACTCCACCTCCTCGCCGAGAAATCGACTACCGAGAGGTAATTTCTCTGCTGACTGACACATTGTGTAACCAACTGAACTTCTGTTGCAGCCGTTTTCCTGAAGTGTTGCCTTGTCTGGAGGATTGGCGTTTGGTGTGAGAGTGACGGCTTCACCTCGCACCCCATCCCAGATAAGTGGTAGATCAGGAGCTGCACGAGTGTGTGTGATTTGGAGGTGGAGGTGCTCCCTCCTAACTGTGTACAGACTGTAGACCACTGAGTGTACGGATTTACACTCATTCATCTTGTCTCTGCTTTTTGCCAGCAGTACCAGGGTCGACAGCCGAAGACAGAGGTCACCTGGGGATTCGGGACTTGGCGGCTCCGGTGTTCTTCAGACCGTTGGTGGTGGAGGCCGTGTGGGATGCGGCCTCTCTCTCGTCGGGGTCTTCTATCTTCGAGCCTGCCCACACGTCACCTGGTGTTAATTGACTTTGCAATTTCTGTGTATTTAGTTGTGTATTGTCACAACAGTAAATTGTTACCTTTTGGCTTACTCATTGTCCGTTCATTTGCGCCCCCTGTTGTGGGTCCGTGCTACGACACCTTCCCAACAGGATTTCTCGGCCAATCGTCATGGATTCCGAGGGGCGTCAGCTCGAGCGTGAACGGCCAATGGCAGAGCCAGGAGCGCAGGCGTCAGCGGGAGGCGTGTTGGGTGAGCTGCAGCAGATCTTAACCGCCTTCACGGCTCGGTTGGATTTAGTGACCGAGCAGAATGTCCTCCTTAATCGGAGAGTGGAGGCTCTCACCGCCAGGGTGGAAGCGCACGATCAGGGCGCTGCTGCAGCTCCTCCTCTGGCTGGTCCTGGGCCTGAATCAGACGTACCACTGGTCGTTCAACAAACCCCCCCACCATCCCCTGAAGCTTACATAAGCCCTCCGGAACCGTACGGGGGCTGTGTCGAGACGTGCGCGGACTTCCTCATGCAGTGTTCGCTCGTCTTTTCACAGCGCCCTGTCATGTACGCATCAGATGCTAGCCGGGTAGCTTATGTTATTAATCTGCTTTGAGGAGAGGCACGCGCATGGGCTACGGCGCTTTGGGAGCAGAACTCACGGCTCCTAACGTCTTATACTGGGTTTGTACGGGAGTTCAAACAAGTGTTTGATCATCCCAACAGAGGCGAGACCGCTTCAAACGTGCTGCTGTCGATAAGACAGGGGCGCCGTAGCGCAGCCGAGTATGCAGTCGACTTCCGCGTCGCGGCAGCGAGGTCCGGCTGGAATAACGTTGCGCTCCGCGCCGCCTTCGTAAATGGACTGTCACCGGTCCTCAAGGAGCACCTACTGGCTAAGGAGGAACCGCGGGATTTTGACGGGCTTGTCGATTTGGTTATACGCTTAGACAACCGTTTGAATGAGCATCGTCGGGAGCAGGCCAGGGGGGCGTGACCGGGTATGAGCCGTCCCTCCCCCTTCCAGTTCCGACAAGGCGACGTCGTCCCCACGCTTCACTGCCAGAGAGCCCCGTGGGGCTACAGCTCCCCCTGCTGAGGAGGCTATGGACACGAGCAGGGCCAAAGTAAGATTAACTGACAGACAAAGGAGACTGGCCCGCGGGGAGTGTTTTGTCTGCGGCTCTTGTGAGCACATGCAGAGGGACTGCCCTGAACGGTCAAAGCTACAACGCCCGTCCTTAGAATCTGGGCTAAGGGTGGGCCATAACACACACGCGGAAAGACCCCGCAGATCGACACGAATCCCAGTAACAATCCTTTGTGAGGAGTTAACCCTTCACGCCCCAGCACTAATAGACACGGGGTCAGAAGGGAATCTGCTGGACAGCAGATGGGCAAAGGAAGTAGGGCTCCCTCTGGTGGCTCTGCCGGCACCATTGCAGGTGCGAGCACTAGATGGCACTCTTCTTCCATTAATCACACATCAGACACAACCAGTGACCTTGGTTGTATCTGGGAATCACAGGGAGGAGATAGTGTTCCATGTAACACCATCTACCTCCCGAGTGATTGTGGGCTTTCCATGGATGGTGAAACACAATCCCCGGGTCGATTGGCCGTCCGGGGTTGTGACGCAGTGGAGCGAAACCTGCCACCGGGAGTGTTTAGGATCCTCGGTTCCCCTCGGCACTACAGCTAATGAGGAGGTCAAAGTTCCCCCCAATCTATCGGCGGTGCCAGAGGAGTACCATGATCTTGCTGACGTTTTCAGCAAAGATCTGGCGCTCACTCTTCCTCCGCACCGACCGTATGATTGTGCCATCGATTTAGTCCCGGGCGTTGAGTACCCGTCCAGTAGGTTGTACAACCTCTCACGTCCGGAACGCGACTCAATGGAGACCTACATCCGGGACTCCTTAGCTGCCGGGCTGATCCGGAACTCCACCTCCCTGATGGGTGCTGGTTTCTTTTTTGTGGGCAAGAAAGACGGCGGACTCCGTCCATGCATTGATTACAGAGGGCTGAACGAGATCACGGTTCGCAACCGATACCCGTTACCTCTGTTGGATTCAGTGTTCACTGCCCCTGCATGGAGCCCAAATCTTTACGAAATTGGATCTTAGAAATGCGTACCACCTGGTTCGGATCCGGAAGGGAGACGAATGGAAGACGGCATTCAACACCCCGTTAGGTCACTTCGAGTACCTGGTCATGCCGTTCGGCCTCACTAACACCCCCGCGACGTTCCAAGCTTTGGTAAACGACGTCTTGCGGGACTTCCTGCATCGGTTCGTCTTCGTATATCTGGACGACATACTCATCTTTTCCCCGGACCCTGAGACCCATGTCCAGCATGTACGTCAGGTCCTACAGCGGTTGTTGGAGAACCGGCTGTTTGTGAAGGGCGAGAAGTGCGAGTTCCACCGCACTTCTTTGTCCTTCCTGGGGTTCATCATCTCCTCCAACTCCGTCGCCCCTGATCCAGCTAAGGTTGCGGCGGTGAGAGATTGGCCCCAACCAACAAGCCGCAGGAAACTACAGCAGTTCCTCGGCTTTGCAAATTTTTACAGGAGGTTCATCAAAGGTTACAGTCAGGTAGTTAGCCCCCTGACTGCCCTGACCTCCACCAAGGTCCCCTTCACCTGGTCGGATCGGTGCGAAGCCGCGTTCCAGGAGTTGAAACGCCGGTTCTCGACTGCGCCAGTTCTGGTGCAGCCTGATCCTGATCGCCAGTACGTAGTAGAAGTGGACGCCTCTGACTCAGGGATAGGAGCCGTGCTGTCCCAGAGCGTGGAGGCTGATAAAGTTCTCCATCCTTGTGCCTTTTATTCCCGCAGGTTGACCCTAGCTGAACGGAACTATGACGTTGGCAATCGGGAACTTCTTGCGGTGAAGGAGGCTCTTGAAGAGTGGAGACACCTGCTGGAGGGGGCTTCGTTGCCCTTCACGGTTTTCACTGACCATCGGAACCTGGAGTACATCCGGACCGCCAAGCGGCTGAACCCCAGGCAAGCCCGCTGGTCTCTGTTCTTCGGGCGCTTTGAGTTCCGGATTACATATCGCCCCGGGACCAAGAACCAAAAATCAGACGCCTTGTCCCGGGTGCACGAAGAAGAAGCCAAAGCGGGGCTGTCGAACCCCACCGAGACCATCATCCCCGAGTCCACTGTCGTGGCCGCCCTTACCTGGGACGTGGAGAAGACCGTCCGGGAGGCCCTGACCAGGAGCCCGGACCCGGGGACTGGCCCCAAGGACAGACTGTACGTCCCACCAGAGGCAAGACCTGCCGTATTGGACTTCTGTCACGGTCCAAGCTCTCCTGTCATCCCGGAGTGCGTAGGACCGTGGCAGTAGTCCAGCAGCGCTTCTGGTGGGCGTCCCTGGAAACCGACGTCCGGGACTACATCCAGGCCTGTACCATCTGCGCCAGGGGCAAGGCAGACCATCGGAGGACGACGGGCCTCCTCCAACCCCTGCCAGTGCCTCATCGCCCCTGGTCTCACATCGGCCTGGATTTCATCACGGGCCTCCCGCCGTCCCAGGGCAACACCGTAATCCTCACGATAGTGGACCGGTTCTCCAAGGCGGCCCACTTCGTGGCCCTCCCGAAGCTCCCGACGACCCAGGAGACAGCAGACCTCCTGGTTCACCACGTCTTGCGGCTGCATGGGATACCGTCGGACATCGTCTCGGATCGTGGTCCCCAGTTCTCTTCACAGGTGTGGAAGAGTTTCTGCAAGGAGCTGGGGGCCACCGTGAGTCTCTCGTCCGGGTACCACCCCCAGACCAACGGCCAGGCAGAGCGGGCCAACCAGGAGTTGGAGCAGGCCCTGCGGTGTGTCACCTCCGCACATCCGGCGGCCTGGAGTCACCATCTGGCCTGGATCGAGTATGCCCACAACAGCCAGGTTTCGTCTGCTACCGGCCTCTCCCCTTTTGAGGTGTGTTTGGGGTACCAGCCCCCATTATTCCCGCTGGTGGAGGGAGAGGTCGGTGTGCCCTCGGTCCAGGCCCACCTTCGGAAATGTCGCCGGGTGTGGCGGACCGCCCGCTCTGCCCTGTTGAAGGCCCGGACGAGGGCCAAATCCCAAGCAGACCGCCGACGGTCCCCGGCCCCCACGTACCAGCCCGGGCAGGAGGTGTGGCTCTCAACGAAGGACATCCCCCTCTGTGTGGACTCCCCCAAGTTAAAAGACAGATACATCGGACCCTTCACAATCCTCAAAATCATCAACCCAGCCGCAGTGAAGCTCCAACTCCCAGCTTCACTGCGGATCCACCCGGTATTCCACGTGTCCCGTATCAAGCCACACCACACCTCGCCCCTCTGTGCACCTGGACCTACGCCGCCTCCTGCCCGGCTCATCGACGGGGAGCCTGCTTGGACAGTCCGCAGGCTCCTGGACGTCCGTCATAAGGGCCGGGGGTTCCAATATCTGGTGGACTGGGAGGGGTATGGACCTGAAGAACGCTCCTGGGTGAAGAGGAGCTTCATCCTGGACCCGGCCCTCCTGGCCGATTTCTACAGAAGACACCCGGACAAGCCAGGTGAGGGGGGCGTCCTGTTATGTGTGCCGCTGAAGAGGAGGTACTGCTGGCCCACTACCACCAGAGGGTGCCCTGCTTGGAGTGCGGGCTCCAAGCACGAGAGGGCGCCAGACCCAGAAGAAGTGACAGCTGAGATTCATCCCCTGCACCAGCTGTCACTCGTTCATCATCATCATCACCATCATAAAAGCCGGACTGCAACTCCACCTCCTCGCCGAGAAATCGACTACCGAGAGGTAATTTCTCTGCTGACTGACACATTGTGTAACCAACTGAACTTCTGTTGCAGCCGTTTTCCTGAAGTGTTGCCTTGTCTGGAGGATTGGCGTTTGGTGTGAGAGTGACGGCTTCACCTCGCACCCCATCCCAGATAAGTGGTAGATCAGGAGCTGCACGAGTGTGTGTGATTTGGAGGTGGAGGTGCTCCCTCCTAACTGTGTACAGACTGTAGACCACTGAGTGTACGGATTTACACTCATTCATCTTGTCTCTGCTTTTTGCCAGCAGTACCAGGGTCGACAGCCGAAGACAGAGGTCACCTGGGGATTCGGGACTTGGCGGCTCCGGTGTTCTTCAGACCGTTGGTGGTGGAGGCCGTGTGGGACGCGGCCTCTCTCTCGTCGGGGTCTTCTATCTTCGAGCCTGCCCACATGTCACCTGGTGTTAATTGACTTTGCAATTTCTGTGTATTTAGTTGTGTATTGTCACAACAGTAAATTGTTACCTTTTGGCTTACTCATTGTCCGTTCATTTGCGCCCCCTGTTGTGGGTCCGTGCTACGACACCTTCCCAACACTCTTCGTGCATCCAGACGGCATATGACATAGTGGATTTGTGTGTGTGTGTGTGTGTGTCTGTTAGAAGAATTAGCACCGTCAATTAGCTCAATCAAATCGTCATCCGTCAGCAAAACAAACTCTGCCATGTTTAGCTAAACGCTGCCCCCACTAGTGTGTGAGTGGGTGGGTAATGCAGCGTGTGTGATACAAAACGTATGGAACCATATTTGCACACTAAATGCAATGCAAAACAAATGGGATGAATAATCCATGTCACGTGACATACAAAGCACCAATAAAATGACAAGGATTCACTCAGCCATTACATAATTATTAATTATTATTATTATTTTTATTATTATTATTATTATTGTTATTATAATTAGGGATGCACCGATCCCGATACCAGTATCAGGTATCGGCCAGATACTGTATTCTTTACTTGTACATACTTATAATCATAAAACCAATACCCCTTTACAGCAGCATGATGTCAACCTCTCAATGGGGGATTTCCACGCACACACTCTGTAATTTCCGGACTATAAGCCGCTACTTTTTTCATACATTTTAATCACTGCGGTTTAAACAATGTTGCGTCTAATTTATGGATTTTTACAGGCTTTCATGCACTTTACTCATAAATCGAAATACACCTATCAATGCTGTCCATTGATTGGCTGAAAGCTGCAGTCCTCATGCAGAGTAAAGTCACACACCGAGCAAATATAAAGTCTTACCTGTTCATTTCAGTGGAATTCATCACATCCTGAAGAAAAATTATCCACATAAAGCCTCTTGAGTTTGTAAAACAACATCTGAAAATTAGGGGTGGGCAAACATAAAAAATCTTAATCGCATTAACTCAGTGACTTTCTGTGATTAATCATGATTAATTGCATGGTATATGTGAAACCCAAAAATGAATTCAAAAGCCGCTTAAAAGCACAGTTTTATTTGAAAATGTAAATGAACACTGCATAAATTTGAAAATATAAATTTCAACTAAAACACACTAATGAAATCAAATATAAAACCACTGGCAGGTCATTTGTTATCCTGTTTCATATCAAAATAACAATATTCATGTCCATGACTAAATGTACTAAAACAAATACGTCACAATTGTACACATACCACAATTTGATATGTGTACAATTGTGATGTATTTGTTTTAGTATATTTAGATTTTGTTGTGATTTGGCACTTTATAAGCCGATTAAATTGAATTGAAATTTAACATTTTATTGAGTCTTAAAGTAAATAAATATGAATTTGGTCACTGGATCCTTAAACTTTGTACATAATGAACTCTACATGGTGAATCCTTGATCTCTGGACATAAATAGGAATAAACAAAATCTGTAGTTTTTGTCAAAAGTATTTCCTTTCAGATATTGGCATGAATGTGTTTCCATATATCTGAGCTGAGCTTACAGCTGCTGTGCTTCACTTCAGGATGTAATTTAAAAAGAAAATACAGCACGTTTCATTTTGGGAGGAAAAAAAAACTGTTTTAGTCGATTGTAGTTTCTTGTCTGTATTACATTTGGAAAGAGGTGTCATTTTATTTAAAGCGGCAATTCATTTTGAAGTTATTAATTCCGACCGGACACTGTCTCAGCCGTGCAGCGTTTCGAGCTGTGTGAACGGAATGGAGGACGATTCTCGTTTCTTGACAGCAACAAGACAAGAGTCCCAGTTAGTGACTTTAATCCACACAAAAGTGACTGACGATATTTTAATGGCTTTGCGAGGGGTTAAGAAGCGGCTTGCCGTTTCTGAAGAGCAGTGAATCAAAGAACCAACGAGCTACTGGATCAAAGCATTGCTTCAATGGTTCATGGTTTCAAAGTGGAGCCGCGCTGCAGAAATAGGTTATTACAGACCAAACCCTTAATATCCGACTTTATTTGTACGTCCGTATGACTCTGAAACTCGGAAAAATCCGTATAATTTACGGACTATAGGTTGACATGAAAACTACCGAAAAGCTGTGTTCACCGCGGGGACACGTTCGGCTATTCGAGATTATTCAAGATTTTTTTTTTTACCGATGACGAACGATGCGTAAAAAAAAAATTTGACCGATGCAGCTGCATCAGTCCAAACCGGTCTGGATCTGGGCCTGATCCTGTAGAACTTTGTACCGAAAATGTCCATTCAAAAGTTCGGCATCTTTCTGCATTTTGTTTTGTTGTGCATTGCATAGCCTGTACTTTTCTCGATCCTCGTGTCGTTTTCTGTGTGAACTCAGCTATCAGCAGGAAGCAGCAGCATAAGCTCGCCCCCGATTGACGCTTTCAAAATAAAAGGCAACGAGCAACAGTCATAAAAGGCTAAAAAAAGTTTTTTAAAAAACCGCAGCGTTAAGGGGAGGAACAAAATTGTCGGCGATAATGACCTCAATAATTAACGCAACGTTAGCGCGTTAACGTTGCCCAGCCCTACTGAAAATACTTTGATTCCTTGTCGTGGCTGAAAAAAGTTCCTCTGTGACTTTGGCAGTCTGTGATGGAGCCACAGTTGCTCCGTCAGAACTCAGATCACGATTTCAGCGGTGGAGATTGTCCATCAGGTTGGTGAGTTTCAGCCCCTGGTGTGGCTGTCCAGGCCGATGGGAGACCGGCTCGGTCTGCTACAGGTGTAATCCATTTGTTGGATGTCTTTGGTGCTGTCACCTGAACCTCCGCTCCCCTCCACGTGCTGCACTTTGCACCACAATTTGACAGAGTTACTGCTTCTTATTAATAGCCCAGTTACCATTGGCATCAGGTGATTCTGTCTGCACACAATGAAATTATCCCATGATCCACAAAGAAAAAAAATAAAATAAAACAATGTTAAAATTACTCCGTTTTGCCTTTGTGTGGTGCAGAGGCACCGCGCAACACCGTGTGTGCGTGTACGCCGTGCTCCTCCAGTATTACGTGTTCCACTTTAGGTTAAAAAACCATTTACGGTATATATTTGGGTATGTTACGATACATATTTAATTAAAAGTAAAAACAAAAATAGTGTGGCGTGTGAAAGGCTGTTTAGCTCAATGCCACACATTGTAGATGAAAACAGAAACAGGCACACAGCTGATAATCCAGAGAAGCTTCTTTTCATCAAAAGGAATCTGCCCCTCACATTGTCAAAAAAGGCTTTTAATCCTCACAGATATAAATAGTTAGTGATGGACAATTTCAGTTCTGTTGCTGATGTGGTGTTTTATATTTTGTAGTGCTGAAGTCCACAGGTTCCATTTAAGTGAGATGTCTGGCAGTGTCATGTTTGTTAAGAAACACACGATTAATGTTAAAGGACAATTTGTTGTAGTCAAAAAGTGATGTAACATGATTTCAGCGAAATGTTTGTAAATAAAAACAAAGCTAATGATATTGGTAGCAGTTACAGTCAAAAAGTAAGGAACAGCTGATGAATAAAACATGTTTTCAAAGTCATCATAAAACTGTAATTGTATCAAGTATTCGTATCGGTACTCAGTATCGACTATTACCCAAATGTAAGTACTTAGTCTGGAAAAAAGTGGTATTGGTGCATCCCTAATTATAAGACACTGTTATTACTGAGCTCTGCTATGATTATGATTAATGCTGTGATACCAGCAGTGGACTTAACTCTGAATCGTCTCCGCAGGGTCTGCTGGTGGCCATCTTGTACTGTTTTGTTAACAAAGAAGTGAGTTTCTTCATCTGCACAACACTTTTGTTTTGTCAAGCCCTGACTTCTTTCTTACATGCCATGACATCATAAATGCTGACTTTCTTCCTTTTTTTTTCCTCTTTCTAAAGGTGCAGTCCGAGGTCATGAAAAAGTGGAAGCGCTGGAAACTTGGAAGGAACATTGAGGAGGAATACCGCCACACATACAGCAACACCCCCAACGTAAAGAGCAGCAGCCTGTTAAACCACATGTCTCGACTGCCTCACCTCTCAGATATCACCAAAGCCTCGGTCCCCGTCTGCAGCCCCGAGGAGAGGTGCATGCTAGTGGACAGCTGCCACAATGGTGTGGCATGCAGTAAGACGACTGGCACGTGCACTTCCCCGCTACACAAGGAAACCATCAGCAACTGCACCGTAGTGGATGACATCAGCGTCACAGACAAAGTGCAGTGCTACAAAGCTCGAAGAAAGAGCATGGAGAGCCACCTGTGACGAGCATGTGGAAGAAAAACTCCCTGACCAAAGTTAAAGAGCCTTCAGTTCCCATCTGGATCTGAGGCGGCTGAGGTGACAGATTCATGTTCACCCAGAGATCAACTTCAACAGGAAAGAGGGCAGCATCTCTTTCTGAGAGAGAAAACGATGACGCTCGCGCTGAGATGTCGAGGTGCTGGGAGTGTTATGAATCGATCAGATGTTCACAAAGACAATACAGGAAGCTGCTGTCTTCTGAACATCGCAAGACATGTAAGCTATGTAAATTAAAAAAAAAAAGAAAAGAAAAACTAATACTAATAACAGCAGCTAAACAAAATCACAACAACATCAGAACGCTACAGGGTCTTTTAATGAGCCTCTGCTTTAATTTATGCAGTGTATCAAATGTGTTCTGAGGTGCTGGAGGTGAAAAGAAATCTGCACAAAATAGGACAGACAGCGTGACAGAGGAAATGTTTGTTCCCTGCTGTTATCTAAAAAAGAAATTCAGTGTCTGTTGTAATTCTTGTGAAAGTGTACACAAAAAAAACAAAACAAAACAGGACAAATGTGTTGTTGTTTGTGCAGTGACTGGCAGCTTCTTTTTAGATTTTATAAGCAGGAACTTCAAAAATCTCAAAGGAACATTGTTTGGCTTTTAGCACGAAAGTTGGCTTGTTAAAATAATGCCAAATGTCTTTTTAGAATAACATCGTTAGTTGCAATTCTGTGCCATTAATTCTGTTTGGTTGTATGTTGTGAACAAACGTGACTGCATTCCGTGTCAGCTTCCACGCTTCTTCAGGGGCAAGATGAAAGTTACCAGAGGGCAACACTTAGATCGAGAATAACCACAACCACAATAGCGCTCGTTAAAACACATACCTGTCCGTGTACAACCGTTGCGGGGTTGTGTGAGTTACTGTCAAAAAAGCACATTCTTTGAAGTGTTTGTGCAATAATGACCACAGAAGGTGTTTCAACTAAAATGAATCAGTTCTGCTAACAAACACACCAAGGCAAAGGTTATGCAAGGAAACCAGTTTTACAAAGCTTAAGTCACAAATTGGAAGGATAATTTGGCTAAAAACAATCTAGTCACAACAGGCAAAAATTCAGAAAAAAAAAATTAGTCAAAAGCTGAAAATGGGTGTATAGCCTCCTCTCAGTTGGCTTGACAATATACTAACAGTCATTGTGTACCCTCTTTGAGCTTTCACTCTTATGACATTTTGATGTCATTTCTTGTATCATGCACAAGTGTATTATTTGATTATTTTTGACTAAACAGGGCTGCACGGTGACTTAGTGGTTAGGACTGTTGCCTCACAGCAGAAAAGTCATAGGATCGAATCCCACCAGTGGCCTTTCTGTGTAGAGTTTGCATGCTCTCTCCGTGCTTATGTGAGTTCCCTCTGGGTGCTCCAGCTTCCTCCCACATCCAAAGACATGCAGGTTAGGTGCACTGGAAACTTCTGCTGGCGTGTGTGTGCATGTGAATGTGTGTGTTTATCTGTATGTGGCCCTGCGACAGACTGGCGCCCTGTCCAGGGTGTAGCCCGCCTTACCCCTATGACGGCTGGGATAGGCTCCAGCCCCCCGTGACCCTTAATTGGGGTAAGCGGTTATAGAAAACGGATGGATGATTAAACAGTCATGCGGTGCTTTGGAAGTAAACACCAAAGAATGAGATCATGATGTTATGATCACATTTATGACATCACAGTTAAGAGACAATGTTGATTAAGCTCACAGTCTGTAATAATAGTGATTTTTACTGCAATATTGAAAAATATATAATATTTTTTAAAGCCTGGCCTTATGTAATTGAGGCTTAGAGTTCTATCCAACTTTTCACCAACTTAATCACCAAACCTGGTGATTAAGTTCAAACATATAATAGTGTCAGATATTATGGTTCTGATGACATTTCAGTCAGACAACTCACCTTGAAAGCGTGTTTATTGCAGCAGCAGAACATAGTTTGAGTTTAGCCTGTAGGGCTCAACCTCATTACTCCCTGCAGATCCTCGCTTGTGCTATCGAGGAGTGATAATTCACACTTTTCCCTAATCAGGTGGATGCTTGGGTGGAGAAGGTGCTGAGCAGCAGTAGTAATATGGATGCAGCAGTGGCAGTGTTTGCATGGAGGGGGCTGGAAATTTTGCATTTTAAACAGCCTGCCCAGTGTAATGATTAATGTAGAAAGAGTGTATTTTTGTGGAAAGAATGGGGTAATTATGTGGTGTGAGGTGTGTCTGTGTATGCAGTGTAGCTCCAGTATTCCACGTGAACTAGCTCACAGGCTCGCACCAGTTTGGCTTTTGTGGATTTTTACTGCCCAGTTAGAATGAGCAAAATCTTCATAAGCTAGCTTCAGTCTCTGAATCTTATTTTCTTTTCATTCCCTTTAAAACATCCATCCATCCATCCATCTTCTACCGCTTAGTCCAATTAAGGGTCGCGGGGGGCTGGAGCCTATCCCAGCAGTCATAGAGCGCGAGGCGGGGTACACCCAGGACAGGACGCTAGTCTGTCACAGGGCCACAAATAGACAAACAAACACAGACACACCCACACACACACCTACGGACATTTTTAAAGATTCCAATCCACCTAACCCGCATGTCTTTGGATGTGGGAGGAAACCGGAGCACCCGGAGGAAACCCACGCAAACACGGGGAGAACATGCAATCTCCACACAGAAAGGCCACGGGAATTGAACCCACAACCTTCTCGCTGTGAGGCAACAGTGCTAACCACTAAGCCACCATGCTGCCCCCTTTAAAACATGAAAAAAATAATTATTTTTGTATTTTTTTTATAAATCAACACCATTTCACGGTGGGGACATGGCGTCCGGTGTCATTGCATGTCAGTGGAGCGATGGTGGCACAATGGGGCCACAGCATCGCAGTGGGATGATGACATCACAGTGGGGTTAACAGTATCACAGTGGGGGTCATGACGTCTATTTGATGTATATTATCTGTTTAAATTTCATGAAATCTCATTTATCAAACAATTCAGATGGCACTGCATAGATATAAATGACCTGGTGTGGACTGTATTTCTGAGAAACACTTTCAACATCAGTAATACCCCCGTCACACAGCCGTAATCACGCAGAGTGGCGTCAGAATTATGAATCAGCGCACATCCGAAAAGTGTCGGATTTCAGTTCTACAATGTTTTGACAGCCATCTGTGGAAGTCGACACAGTTGGTCAAAATCGGCCGGTGGCCCCGAGTGTAATGCACATGTTCAAAACTCTCCGGGCGCTGTCGAGATGGCGAGATGGGACACCTATCCGACAGCGGTCCATTTGTAATCTGATGACCATCTGACTGCAATTTACATATTCTGATGCATCAAAACAGCATCTGAAACAATCTGGGGGTGAAGGAAATGTTGATATGTAATAACGTATGTGGCACTGTGCGCGTATCAGAGGTTTGGTGCAGTGCACAGCAGTGCAGCTGAACGGGATGTCACCGCTGTAATGCACATATTGTTACACGTACACCTCCTAAGTCTGTAGCGGGTATGATGTGGAAATGTTTGCCCAGTACATGACGACGTAACTAAACATGGAACTCGCCTCCGGTACCTCGCGTACCTCGCAGACAGCTGGTCAAGTCCCTTTCACCCAGCTGCGCTGTGTGCTGGCAACATCGATCAGCTGACAAATGCATAATCCACCTCTGGTATAAATAAATCCAATGGGAAGTGCCGTCCCACCACAATAATCCAACTGTAGTTGTGTTAAAATGCGTATCAAGTAAAATGACAACAACAAAAAAAAGAGTTTAAAAAAAGAGAAGGTCCACTGGCTGCATTTGAGAGTTGCACACATGTGGGCCGTTGGCGCACTGCCAGAACAGTTCAACAGCAGTTATGGAGTCCAGCCAGACCAATAAAATCTACCAATGCAAGTATATACTGATCAAACACCTAAAGGGATTTTTCAACGGACTGACAGCAGGCGCTCACTAAGAGCTGTCAGACTGTTTGTGCGCTCTCTGGGTGGACAGCTCCTGTGCTCGCATGAACACATATACATGCACCTGAGTGAACATTTCAGCCACACACTCGCACACTGCTTTGATCACCTGTTCTATACATGCAGGCACACACGGCTCGTTCAGCCATTGCGAACACACATGTAGCTGAGTGGACACACACTCATCACTCAGATCACCTGTTTTACACACGTAGACGTGCGCACTCCATCATGTGAGACACACACTGATGAGAAGTCAGTTTAGTGCTGGGAATGTGAGGACAAGCGGAGATTTGATTGCATGGGTGAGTGAGTGACAACTTCAATGTCAGTGCCTTCTGACAGCAGTCTGCGTCATCTGACTGTTGTCTGAAATATGTTCAGGCTGCATCCTGCAGGGGTGCACGAGGCAGTCCGGATGCGTTCGGACCACGGCTGACCACGCCTCTTTTCCTCCTGACTGTGTCAGATTATGGCAATATTTTCTGTGTTGGAATTGTTCCTCCACATTCTTGCTATGTATGACAGGGGCTTAACACTTGTGACATTGTGACATCTTAAGGGGAAAAAGCTCTAGGAGGACACATGGGGATTTTTAATAAGCTGTTGAGGATGATTAAGGAATTGTATCAAGCAATTTTCAGCTTCTTACTAATCCTTTCTAACCTTGTCTTTTAAAAAATAATACCTGATATAGAAAGCAAGTCATCACTTTGCTAATGACTCCATGTGCTCAGTATGTCTCCTGTGGATTTAGAATGAATATCTTTCTTGTAAAAGCTGAACAAAATCACCCCCCCGGAGTCTCTGTAATACATATTTTAGTGTCAAAGAACCCAGTGCAGCGGTGATACTTCAAATACACAGTGATTATATTTAAGGGCATAAAACAACTTGTTATGCTTTAAATAACTCAAATTGACTTTGTATGTTTGACTATTTGCAGCAATTTGTCTTAATTTATAACTGATAAATACTGCATGTGTGTACATACAGTACATGTATATACAAGTGATTTTTATTTGATTATTGCCAGTGTGTTTCATGGCATGTGTGTCTGTGTTTGTACAAATACATTTTCTGGTGTACGTGAACATCTGTTGTTCTAACTTTTTGGGAAAAGCTGGAGGCGTTGGTGCAGATATACTTGCTGTGAGCGGGAGCCGCTCAGTCAGGATGGAGGGAGAGGAGTGATGTTGACATAAACAGTTACACTGGACTCACACAGAAAAAAGAGGTCACAGGTCAGTCCCGCTAACAGAATCAAACCGCGGGACGTTGCCAGATCACCCGTCCATATATGGTATGACAAAGAGGCAGCGCCATGTTTTGTTACGGAAGCTACAGTGCGATTTCTCAATGTCATTTTCTATCATGGCAGACAAAGGGCCCCGTGTTTGTCATTCAGATAAGTGCACTCTGCCTGATACAGACGAGCGCTGCCCTGATCTTGTTAAAGAAAAAAGAAAAAACATAGGATCAGAGTTTTAATCGAGTAAAATGTCTTCAGATGCTTTGAGCTAAGCTGGAAGCATGATGCAGTTAATCAGAACTAAATTTTGCTATGTAGCATAGAGTATATATATATTTAATGGTAAAACCACATAGGTCTGTGAAGGTTTAACTGAAGAATTAAATCCAAAAACAGAAGCAGAAATCAGTTCAAGCTGCTCGGGGGGAACACCATCAGTATGTATCTAGTGTACTCAGAAAAACACAAGAGTGGTAATTCAATCTGAATTTCCAAACTAATAATTTCTCATATTGGCTCAAATAGTGACACTTTGTCAGGTCCGTTATGCTTTCTGTGCCAGTGGATGTGCTCTTTGTTTTCTGTGTAAGAGGAATGGATTTGTTTTTCAGTTTTGTACTAATGATGATTTGATTCACATTTAAAGCTGTGCTCAGAAGTTCACATCCCCTGGCAGAATATTTGATTTTTTTTTTTTTTTTTTTTTTTTTTTTCTTGTCCATTTTTCAGAGAATATGAATGATACCCCAAGAACTTTTTTTCACTCATGGTTAGTGGTTGGGTGAAGCCATTTATTGTCAAACAACACAACTGTGTTTATTCTTTTTAAATCATTATGACAACAGTTTACATACTTCTGTTCTTAATACCGTGTGTTGCCCCTTTCAACATCAGTGACAGCTTGGAGTCTTTTGTGTTAGTTATGACAAACTTCTCTGATGGTAAAACTGCCACTGAATATGTCTTGGACTTTATTTACATAAATTACAAAGAAATGCAAACAGTATGCCACTCTGTGGTAAATCTGCTTGGAGTATACAACTGAGTGACTGTGCAAGAAGGAGAAGAGTGAGGAAAGCCACCAAGACACCCAGACAACCCAGAAGTTGTTATAGGCTTATGTGTCTGTGATTGGAGAAATTGTGCACAGTGCATGTTTTGCATTTTGTATCACCAGTTGTACAGCTTCAACAAGAAGTAGTATAAAGGAGGACTTTCTTAAAAAGAAGATCTGAAAGTTCAGCTACAAATTGCCAGAAGTTACATCTGAGACGCAAGCCTAGATTTGATCTGTTTTGGTGAAAGAAAATCCTTCTCCGCTTTATACCACTATGAAGCTAAGAGTGGTGATGCAAAATTTGAAGTTATTTGTATATATTTATTAAACAAAATTATATTTGTGTCAGTCAGATTGCCATAGGAATATCAATTTTTTGTGGTTATTTGAGCAGACACTAGAGCACTTGAGTGAAACTTTTTTGAAAGTTTTGTTGGTATTGTATCCAGGTGGTACTGGTGCCTCTTTGGTGAACAGACACGAGATGAAAGCAGCGTCTGAAAGTTCGCCCAGTGTTTGGATTTGACCCTTCTAGAATTACCATGTATGATTTTAAAGCCAGCAGTTTGGATCACTCTGCTCTGTGTCAGTGCTTAAGTATGAATATATTTACAGTAAGTGGAGTGCATTCGGTAGTGAGGAAGGTACCGCGCACACTGTATTCCTATAATGTCCCTACTCACCAAAGTGTGCTCAAATGCTCACAAATTTAAAAAAGTAGCTATGTAAAAAAGTGACGTTTCTAAAATGTAAAAATAAAAGAATGCATGTGCAAGTTGAACAGATAACAATCACATTTAAACATAACATCCTGCACTGTAAAAAAAAAAAAAAAAAATTAATTTTAAAAAACAAACTTTAAAACAACCAAATACAAAAACATTTTGGATTTCTTTTTTTTTTTTTTAGCCAACCTCCCGTTACTGGAGCAAATCTTAATGATTAGACAAATAATAATACAATAACATGCTTTTGGTGGGCGGTGTGCATTTTCAGAGGCACGACGTTCATGAACAGTCACCCAAAATGACAGATATTCGCCCGAGTTAGACAAGGACGAATATCTGTCATTTTGAGTGACTGTTCATGAACGGAGGGACTCAGAAAATGCACACCGCACGACAACAGCATGTTATTTGCATTATTATCACTTTTACTGAGATACACAACACGTAACGCGTACATAAAAAGTTGGCTCACTTTAACTTTTGTCGTGTCAGCTGGCGCGCGCTGTGCGTCATTCGCCAGTGCGTCCATCAAGCTGGCTGCTCATGGCTGCTGTTGTCGTACTATCCATGAGAAAATCATACGGAATATCCATATTGGGACCAACACACACTTCTCGCCTTTTTATTTATTTTTTATTTTTTTCCCCTCTGCGGACAGTTCTTGGGCTGAGCGCGCTATGACATCATTTGTTTACGCACAGCGAGCGGGTATAGCCAGATAGCATCGACGTAAATCAACGATACCGGCCTACCAACGCCTCGGTAAAGTTATAATAATATAGAATACTCTTCAGTACGATTAGAGCATTTTAAAATTTTGACCCCTGTGTAACCCTTCACTGACCCGTACCAAACCATAGCTGCTGTTCTGGGAAAGCGACCGTGCATTTTGTGTAGGCCATGGTACACTGACACTGGATTGTAAGTGTTATTTGGGTACTTTAAGAGGTACCGACAGCCTGCTTGGTCCATACACTAAATGGGTTCTTGTTTGACCCAAGATCGACCTCTCCAATACTGAAATTTGTTTATTTTGAGAAATCCTGCTGACAAACAAAATGACAGACAATAATGGCGATAAAAGCACACTTAATGGAGGTCATAATTTTCCTCAAAGCTAGTATGGCACTTATTAGAGTGCATACAATACCCCACCACAGACATGACACACCCATCCATGTTTTCCACTGTTATAGGTCACGGGGATTCTCACCTGTCCCACCATACACTGGGTTAAGAGGAGGGGTAGTTTGCTCTCATTAGCTCCACTAATCCAGTATCACTAACATCAGCATAGGGCAAAGGACACAAGGTTCACGAGTGTCATCAGTCAGTGTTAGACCTCATTATCTTCATTACAGAGGCTGTCTTATCGTGTCTGTGGAGAAGACCCGAGTCCCTTGAGTGCAACCGTTCTGAGTGAAAGCAACCCAATCTGCCGAAAATACTTCTCCATGTAACACAAAGAAGATGGACTTAGCTTCCCACCCAGCAGACACAGAGCATCACAGCCTAAGGGCCCGTATGAGCCGGTCGTAAATGTGACGTATAATCAGGTTACAGTTAAATCTGTCAAATGAATCCGGTGTTCCAGAAGGTGACGTGGTAAATATAGTTGGAGGAAGCAGAGGCAATGAGGCGACGTGAGCGGCTGCAGGTGAATTCACTGACCCCCATATGGCAGGTCCTGTTTGGGAGGATCTCTTTGTGTTGCAGTCAATATTGCAGTCAATGGTTGCTATGGTAACAAGTCTTACAAATGCAACCACTATTGTAATAATTTTTATTACATTAGTGATTGATACTGCAGGTGGAATTTTGAATTTTTTTTTCTTTTTGTTAACATTGTTGCTTGATTTTTATTTATTTTTTTATTGCAGTAGTCACAGTTATTACAACAGTGGTTGCTCAATACAATATTATTATAATAACGGCCACTGTTACAATAAAAAACGAAGTAAATATTGGAAATTTGGGTGTGTGTCAAATTAGGGAATAACCCTGTTGTGTCTCATGATTTGCAGACGTTCATGCTGTTCATACAGTCGCAAATTGAGCTTTACTTTAAAAAGGAGTTTTAAAGTAAAGCAAAAATGGATATTTGCGACCATAATCCAGCATGAACGTCCACAAATCAGACACAACGGGGTTATTCCCATTCTAATCCAATTCCATTGTTTGCATGGTTTATTTTTTGTAGGCAATCCAGCCGGCGAGGTTTACTGTCAAGGCAGCGTCGCTCCAACAGTGTTCAGGGTGTGGAGTAATCCATCAAATCCATCAAATATGAAACAGTAATTCTGTATCAGAATCCACATCAATAATTTCGTATGGCATCTTAAAACCCATTTCAGCATCGCCGACGCTATGCGACTTTCTCTTGCTCTGAAATGACACCACCATTATTGACATCTGCGTAGCAGTGAGCGTAGCACCACGCATAGCAGCGTGTGTGGTCAGGGCACGGAGTAATACATGAAATGTGAAACGGTCGAATATTTTACGACCTTACACCCGGTATTATACGGTCTGAAATCTCACACAATTAACCAATCATATTTGGAGAAAAAATGTAATTGGATTAGAATGAGTATTTTTTTGCTGGACTGCTTCTGAAGCAATGAGACAAGTGGCTGTTGATAATTATTACATTAGTGACTGTTACTACAACAGTGGTTTCAGCAGTGCTGCAGGCTCACAGATGTGTTTTTTAGTTCTAACAAAGCTGTATGTTTACATTTCCAGTTTGCACCATTAACATGCTTTAATCCCAAAGATGTCATCCTGCATTGAAACAATCAACAGCAGTGGTATTAATCAGTGGAGATAAGGATGTTTAATTAAATTAAACAGTGAAAGACAAAGTTTTCTACTTGTCTGTGGTTATCAGAAGAGATTAGAGTAAGAAAGAAAAATGTATTCAGGTGGTTAGTGTCTTTAAGGTGGAGATGAACTGCAGACTGAGGTCCACCAGCGCCCCCTCTGTGGTGCTGGTATAGCCTTTTGTGCAACAGCTGCTTAGTCTCACCTATGTAGTGTTCGTTACAGTTCCCCTGACATCTGATAGAATACACTACATTGCTCTGTTTGTAATTAGGGATCCTGGCCTTAGGGTGAACTAATTTCTGTCTCAAGGTGTTAACAGGTTTAAAGTAAACTGGGATTTTGTGCTGTCTGAAGATCCTCTGTAGTTTTTCAGCTACTCCCGCTAAATAAGGGAGAAAAAAATTCTCTGGTCTGATGCCAGGTGTCATGTTTGGAGGAAACCAAGCAGCATCCCTACAGTGAAGCATGGTGGTGGCAGCATCATGCTGTGGGGATGTTTTTCAGTGGCAGGAACTGAGAGACTAGTCAAAATTGAGGGAAAGATTAATGCAGCAATGCACAGAGATGTCCTGGATGAAAATCTGTTCCAGAGCGCTATTGACCTCAGACTGGGATGACGATTCATCTTCCAGCAGGACAATGACCCTAAGCACACATCCTAGATATCAAAGGAGCATCTCCAGGAAAACTCTGTGAACGTCCTGGAGTGGCTCACACCTGAACCTGATTGAACATCAGAAGATATCTGGAAATAGCTGTGCACTGATGCTCCCCATCCAACCGGATGATGCTTGAGAGGCGCTGCAAAGAGGAATGTGCAAAATTGCCCAAAGATAGGAGCGCCAAGCATCATATTTAAGAAGACTTTAAGAAGACAAAGTACTGAGCAAAGGCTGTGAATACTTATAGTACACACCTGATTTCTTAGTTTTTCATTTTAATAAATTTGCAAAAATTTCCCAAAAATTTTTTTTTAATGTTGGCATTATGGGGTGTTGTGAATTTTGAGGGAAAAATTAAGTTACTCCGTTTTGGAGTAAGGCTGTAACATAACAAAATGTGGAAAAAGTGAAGCGCTGTGAATACTTTCCGGATGCACGGTACACATATAGTATACATATGTTTCTTTGTCTGTTCTGTCTTTCTTGACAGTATCTCTTTCTTCAAGTACTCTCCTGTCTACTTCACACTGTTTTTCAAGCTCTAGATACAGCGAACATTTTTTGCAACAGTTAAAATAGAGCATTGAATAGAGTGATTTTGATGAAATATCTTAAGATGAGGTTCAGAAATTTTCTTAATGGAAGTGCTCAGTGCACATAATCAGTCAAGGAGTAGAGATAAGTTTTAAAAACTTCTGCTAAATTTCAGTGTTCGGTTTCTGACTGAGATAAAAGGTGTCATTTTGGTCATATTTTTTTAAACACACTTTTCAAACCCATTGGCAGGTTGTGGGGTTTATAAGATTAAGATAAAAAATCTGCTCTCTCGCCTCAGTGATTACTGAGATTTGAGTAGTGGTGGAATTTTTGTTACCATGGCAGCAACTGAGTTTCTGACGAAGTGTTCTCTTAGAGCCAACAGAAACTTGTATCTTGCAATGAATTTGGCATCAAAATTAAAACTGTTCAACCGTCATGATATATAATTACCAGGCAAACATGATTGGAATGTTATTCACTATGTGCAACTTATTATTATCTTCTAGAAGAAGTACTGGTGGTGGTGCATGACAAATGAAGGTGCTAAGCTTACTTCCACACAGGCCCACGGCACGTGTCTCACCACCTCCTCAGCACCCTTGTTCAAAGTGTCAGTTGGGAGCTTGGCTGCAATCTGGAAACAAACCCCAATCGCTGGCGTTACAGTTCAACTGGCAAACCATTACTCCACCACTCCCTTTAATTAATTTGCCCTTTAATTAATCAGGTCATGTGATGATGTCACTTAATTAGTTGGATCAACATGTGGGTTGTGCAGTTTCTAAAAGCGACACTTCCATAAGCTGTAAACATTAAATTTAAGAATAAATCCACGCACACTAATGATGCAGAATCAGACACATTTGCAGTGATGTCTGGGACGAAGCTTTTAGAGCAGCTCTTTGCCATCACATAGACTGTATTTAATCATATGATCAGAACCTAGTAGCCAATCAGACACAAGGATGAACAGTCATTTTAAATAAACATTGTGCAGCATGTAAATATGGATATTTACTAATCGCCCCCATGCACTCTGTCTGACAGGTGCTCAGAGCAGGTCTAACGGCCAGCTAAAAGGTTTCTAATACCGTGACAACGCTATCTGGGATCCACGTCGGCTTGAAATGCAGTGCATTAACTGAACTTTGTTTCTTTATCAGTGGAAACTTTCATGTCTGACAACTCAGAAAACCACAGACTATCATCAATATCGTGTCTCAGTGGACGAGGCGGCGAGGTCATCAGGATTAGGCAAGAAGAATCCAGATATTTATTTTCTTCATGGTTTCGGTGTTTACTTGTGTAGACACAGGATCGTATTGGCCCACAAAGTCCAGTCTCAGTTGCTGGCTACGTGCAAAATACTGTTGTGGGCCAAATACTATTTTAATGATTTTATAGCAATCAACAAATTTTCCCCTTATCTCAGGCCACGTGTAAACTAAAATATGCTAGAGTTTCCCCCTTTTCTCTTTGGTTCTTCCAAATAAAACCACTGGCGTGCAGGGGCGGTCCTGGAGGCGGGCCGCCCGGGGCGGCATCGCGGGGGGGGGGGGGGGCGGCACAACCGTGCGGAAAAAAAACCGGTAAAAAAAACAAAAAACGGGGTGGGGGGGGTTCGTGGTTACGTTACGGCAGAGCAGCGCCCCCACCTTCCCGTCCCATGGCGGCTTCCCTCTCACTCATTCCCGCAGCTTCACAGTGCTATAAACAGTGTGGACGCTGAGCGATCACAGAGTTCAGCAGCGAAGCAAAGACTGCAGCGAAACGAGACGAGTCATTGGATAAATACTGTGCTTTGTCCCGCCCATTGGACGCTCAGCGTGCCTGGGGGTCTATGGGGCAGTGGGCTGGCCCGGACGCTCAGCTTCTGCATGATGATTGGATGATCTGCCTGAGGCTGAATCCCTTTTTGATTGACAGCGAAATGAGCGAATCAGCGATCTTTTGGTGTAAACATCCGTGGGAGCATTTTTAAATTTTCATTCTTTTCTGAGTTGAACCGGAGACTTTCCTAATCCTGTTAGCGGTATTTTCTTTGTTAAAAACGACTAGCGACAAATCGAGCTTCTGTTTCTGGTGGGGGTTTTTTGTAGCTGCTTGTGTTTGGAGACTGACGTCTATCACTCTTTCTGACTTCTATCGCAGTTTTTGTCCCTACCGAGCAGCGGGTGCTGCTGAGCTCCTTCACCGTCACAAAGCACTCACAGGCGGACAAACTTCACACTAGCCTCGCGCCAGTCCCAGCTAGCAAGTTAGCTAGGTAGCAAGCTGCACATAATGGCAGACAATTTGAATGTTGTGGACCGGATTTTGGCGAAGCCATTTGATAGTCTTCCTTACGAAGAAGCCATGGCTGCTGTCATGGCTTCAGCTCTCAATGGTTTGCAGGCCAAAGTTAAAGCAACAGCCCCCAGTGCAATGTTTGTGCATTGCTATGCACACAGACTGAATCTGGTTCTGTCTCAGGGGGCTAAATGCTTATCTGAGTGAAGAATATTTTTTGCATCACTCTCTGGGTTTGCCACATTTTTCTCAAAATCCACAAAGAGGATGTCTTTTCTTGAGTCTGCAAGCTGCTCAAGGTTGCCCAGAAATGCTCCTACTCGATGGAATTTCACATCACGGATAGTGAGCACTGGGGCAAACAATTATGATGCCTCCTGCAAACTTTTGAGATGATGATTGCAGGTAAGTCCATGGATGATGACACATTAGACTGTGCCAATTTCTTTGTGTTATTGCAGTAGTCATTAAAACTGGAAATTTGTTCTTGAAAATAGCTGTTGTGAGTTAATTTGTGGGATTGTGGGTGTTCTGGACAAAGTTAGTGTTTTCATGGGTGGTGGGGCGGAGGTGGTGGCCACGTTAGTGTGCGCGGGGGGGCGCACGCAGGGGGATTCACCCGAGGAGTAAATCACTCTAGGACCGCCACTGCTGGTGTGCGCGCGTGTGTGTGTGCAGTATCGTGAAGTGCTTTGAGCATTTATCAGATGGAAAAGTGCTGTAGAAATCTTGTCTATTTAACAATATATAACGCCTGAATAGATCCTTGTCATTTGATTTGTGGTTTGTATGTCACATGATATGGATCATTCATACCATTTACGATTTTGTTCCATTTACTGTGCAATTTTGGTTCTATACGTCTTGTGCTCAGGGGCGTAGCACCAAATTCTGGGCCCTAGGTACTAGCCATAGTGAAGACCCCCCCCCCCCCCGCCACTGTTATGTTCTTTTTTATTAACGCAAACACCAAATTTCTAATGCGTAGTCGAACCAGGTCTACATCATGTATACCTTAGATCACACCTGGGAGTCAGAACCCTTTTTAAAGTTGGGGGAGCAATATCGAGTTGGGGAGTCTGGGGGACCAAATTGCACCATTTTCTAGAAAAATGGTGCAATTTGGTGCATTCCTGTCTGTTAAAATGCACAGGAATGCACCAAATTGCACCATTTTTCTAGAAAATGGTGCAATTTGGTCCCCCAGACCCCCCAACTCAATATAGCTAGCTTTCAAGCTCACCTCTCTTTTCAAAGAATTTGGTTAGCAGCTGCTTTTCCCTAATTTAGTTTTGCCATTATTTCTTTAAGTGAGTTATTATTAAAAGGCCTTTATCACGCAACATCAATGTTTGAGCTTGTAACAAAGTTATGTTATATTCTCATCAAAAACTCACCAAATTTGGCCAACTGCATATATGTAGTTGTGTACCGCCATAGGGGTGCATTACTTGTTTTTGCTTGAATTTTGCAAGGGCTGCTGGCAAACGTATTTCGGGCTCTGCCTCCTTTGTAACCCGCGGTGTGCAAAAAAGAAAGCTATAGCGCTAACATATTGAAATGTTTTTGTTTATTTTTGTGTTTAAAATGGCAGATTACGGTTGTTTTTATTCACAAGTTTGCATCGTGGTTAACCTCTGTGAGGCTTCCCTGTGCTGGTCACATGATGTGAAGAGGAAAAACCCCATGAAATACCCATGGATCATCAGTTGGATAAAGTTCACTAAAGACCACAAAAGCTGGTGCGCCATAAGGACAACCAAGAACACGCCACCACACAGCTGTTGATTTGCCGGGGTTAATTAACCTCTGCACAGATGTCAATCAGACGGGGTTAAATAACCTCTGTACAGATGTCAATCAGCTGGGGTTAAATAATCTCTCTGCACAGATGTCAATCAGCCGGGGTTAAATAACCTCTACACAGATGTCAGTCAGCTGGGGTTAAATAATCTCTCTGCACAGATGTCACTCAGCCGGCGTTAAATAACCTCTACACAGATGTCAGTCAGCTGGGGTTAAATAATCTCTCTGCACAGATGTCAATCAGCCAGGGTTAAATAACCTCTACACAGATGTCAGTCAACTGGGGTTAAATAATCTCTCTGCACAGATGCCAATCAGCCGGGGTAAATAACCTCTGCACAGATGTCAGTCAGCTGGGGTTAAATAATCTCTCTGCACAGATGTCACTCAGCCGGCGTTAAATAACCTCTGCACAGCTGTCAGTCAGCTGGGGTTAAATAATCTCTGCACAGCTGTCAGTCAGCCGGGGTTAAATAATCTCTGTGCACAGATGTCAGTCAGCCGGGGTTAAATAATCTCTGCACAGATGTCAGTCAGCCGGGGTTAAATAATCTCTCTGCACAGATGTCAATCAGCCGGGGTTAAATAACCTCTGCACAGCTGTCAGTCAGCTGGGGTTAAATAACCTCTGCACAGATGTCAGTCAGCCGGGGTTAAATAACCTCTGCACAGCTGTCAGCTGGGGTTAAACAACCTCTCTGCACAGATGTCACTCAGCCGGCGTTAAATAACCTCTGCACAGCTGTCAGTCAGCTGGGGTTAAATAATCTCTGCACAGCTGTCAGTCAGCCGGGGTTAAATAACCTCTGCACAGCTGTCAGTCAGCTGGGGTTAAATAACCTCTCTGCACAGATGTCACTCAGCCGGCGTTAAATAACCTCTGCACAGCTGTCAGCTGGGGTTAAATAATCTCTGCACAGCTGTCAGTCAGCCGGGGTTAAATAATCTCTCTGCACAGATGTCACTCAGCCGGCGTTAAATAACCTCTGCACAGCTGTCAGTCAACCGGGGTTAAATAACCTCTGCACAGCTGTCAGTCAGCTGGGGTTAAATAATCTCTGCACAGCTGTCAGTCAGCCAGGGTTAAATAATCTCTCTGCACAGATGTCAGTCAGCCGGGGTTAAATAATCTCTCTGCACAGATGTCAGTCAGCCGGGGTTAAATAATCTCTCTGCACAGATGTCAGTCAGCCGGGGTTAAATAATCTCTCTGCACAGATGTCACTCAGCCAGCGTTAAATAACCTCTGCACAGCTGTCACTCAGCTGGGGTTAAATAATCTCTGCACAGCTGTCACTCAGCTGGGGTTAAATCATCTCTGCACAGCTGTCAGTCAGCCGGGGTTAAATAATCTCTCTGCACAGCTGTCAGTCAGCCGGGGTTAAATAATCTCTCTGCACAGATGTCAGTCAGCTAGCGTTAAATAACCTCTGCACAGCTGTCAGTCAGCTGGGGTTAAATAATCTCTCTGCACAGATGTCAGTCAGCCGGGGTTAAATAATCTCTGCACAGATGTCAGTCAGCTGGGGTTAAATAATCTCTGCACAGCTGTCAGTCAGCCGGGGTTAAGTAATCTCTCTGCACAGCTGTCAGTCAGACGGGGTTAAATAACCTCTGCACAGCTGTCAGTCAGCTGGGGTTAAATAATCTCTGCACAGCTGTCAGTCAGCCGGGGTTAAATAATCTCTCTGCACAGATGTCAGTCAGCCGGGGTTAAATAATCTCTGCACAGATGTCAGTCAGCCGGGGTTAAATAATCTCTCTGCACAGATGTCAATCAGCCGGGGTTAAATAACCTCTGCACAGCTGTCACTCAGCCGGCGTTAAATAACCTCTGCACAGCTGTCAGTCAGCTGGGGTTAAATAATCTCTGCACAGCTGTCAGTCAGACGGGGTTAAGTAATCTCTCTGCACAGCTGTCAGTCAGCCGGGGTTAAATAACCTCTCTGCACAGCTGTCAGTCAGCCGGGGTTAAATAACCTCTGCACAGCTGTCAGTCAGCCGGGGTTAAATAACCTCTGCACAGCTGTCAGTCAGCCGGGGTTAAATAACCTCTCTGCACAGATGTCACTCAGCCGGCGTTAAATAACCTCTGCACAGCTGTCAGTCAGCTGGGGTTAAATAATCTCTGCACAGCTGTCAGTCAGCCGGGGTTAAATAATCTCTCTGCACAGATGTCACTCAGCCGGCGTTAAATAACCTCTGCACAGCTGTCAGTCAGCTGGGGTTAAATAATCTCTGCACAGCTGTCAGTCAGCCGGGGTTAAATAATCTCTCTGCACAGATGTCAGTCAGCCGGGGTTAAATAATCTCTGCATAGATGTCAGTCAGACGGGGTTAAATAATCTCTCTGCACAGATGTCAATCAGCCGGGGTTAAATAACCTCTGCACAGCTGTCACTCAGCCGGCGTTAAATAACCTCTGCACATCTGTCAGTCAGCCGGGGTTAAATAACCTCTCTGCACAGCTGTCAGTCAGCCGGGGTTAAATAACCTCTGCACAGCTGTCAGTCAGCCGGGGTTAAATAACCTCTCTGCACAGCTGTCAGTCAGCCGGGGTTAAATAACCTCTGCACAGCTGTCAGTCAGCTGGGGTTAAATAATCTCTGCACAGCTGTCAGTCAGCTGGGGTTAAATAATCTCTGCACAGCTGTCAGTCAGCCGGGGTTAAATAATCTCTCTGCACAGATGTTACTCAGCCGGCGTTAAATAACCTCTGCACAGCTGTCAGTCAGCTGGGGTTAAATAATCTCTGCACAGCTGTCAGTCAGCCGGGGTTAAATAACCTCTGCACAGCTGTCAGTCAGCTGGGGTTAAATAACCTCTCTGCACAGATGTCACTCAGCCGGCGTTAAATAACCTCTGCACAGCTGTCAGCTGGGGTTAAATAATCTCTGCACAGCTGTCAGTCAGCCGGGGTTAAATAATCTCTCTGCACAGATGTCACTCAGCCGGCGTTAAATAACCTCTGCACAGCTGTCAGTCAACCGGGGTTAAATAACCTCTGCACAGCTGTCAGTCAGCTGGGGTTAAATAATCTCTGCACAGCTGTCAGTCAGCCGGGGTTAAATAATCTCTCTGCACAGATGTCAGTCAGCCGGGGTTAAATAATCTCTCTGCACAGATGTCAGTCAGCCGGGGTTAAATAATCTCTCTGCACAGATGTCAGTCAGCCGGGGTTAAATAATCTCTCTGCACAGATGTCAGTCAGACGGGGTTAAATAATCTCTCTGCACAGATGTCAATCAGCCGGGGTTAAATAACCTCTGCACAGCTGTCACTCAGCCGGCGTTAAATAACCTCTGCACAGCTGTCAGTCAGCCGGGGTTAAATAATCTCTGCACAGCTGTCAGTCAGCCGGGGTTAAATAACCTCTCTGCACATCTGTCAGTCAGCCGGGGTTAAATAACCTCTCTGCACAGCTGTCAGTCAGCCGGGGTTAAATAACCTCTGCACAGCTGTCAGTCAGCCGGGGTTAAATAACCTCTCTGCACAGCTGTCAGTCAGCCGGGGTTAAATAACCTCTGCACAGCTGTCAGTCAGCTGGGGTTAAATAATCTCTGCACAGCTGTCAGTCAGCTGGGGTTAAATAATCTCTGCACAGCTGTCAGTCAGCCGGGGTTAAATAATCTCTCTGCACAGATGTTACTCAGCCGGCGTTAAATAACCTCTGCACAGCTGTCAGTCAGCTGGGGTTAAATAATCTCTCTGCACAGATGTCAGTCAGCCGGGGTTAAATAATCTCTGCACAGATGTCAGTCAGCCGGGGTTAAATAATCTCTGCACAGATGTCAGTCAGCCGGGGTTAAATAATCTCTCTGCACAGATGTCAATCAGCCGGGGTTAAATAACCTCTGCACAGCTGTCACTCAGCCGGCGTTAAATAACCTCTTCACAGCTGTCACTCAGCTGGGGTTAAATAATCTCTGCACAGCTGTCAGTCAGCCGGGGTTAAGTAATCTCTCTGCACAGCTGTCAGTCAGCCGGGGTTAAATAACCTCTGCACAGCTGTCAGTCAGCTGGGGTTAAATAATCTCTGCACAGCTGTCAGTCAGCCGGAGTTAAATAATCTCTCTGCACAGATGTCAGTCAGCCGGGGTTAAATAATCTCTGCACAGATGTCAGTCAGCCGGGGTTAAATAATCTCTCTGCACAGATGTCAATCAGCCGGGGTTAAATAACCTCTGCACAGCTGTCACTCAGCCGGCGTTAAATAACCTCTGCACAGCTGTCAGTCAGCTGGGGTTAAATAATCTCTGCACAGCTGTCAGTCAGACGGGGTTAAGTAATCTCTCTGCACAGCTGTCAGTCAGCCGGGGTTAAATAACCTCTCTGCACAGCTGTCAGTCAGACGGGGTTAAATAACCTCTGCACAGCTGTCAGTCAGCCGGGGTTAAATAACCTCTCTGCACAGATGTCACTCAGCCGGCGTTAAATAACCTCTGCACAGCTGTCAGTCAGCTGGGGTTAAATAATCTCTGCACAGCTGTCAGTCAGCTGGGGTTAAATAATCTCTCTGCACAGATGTCACTCAGCCGGCGTTAAATAACCTCTGCACAGCTGTCAGTCAGCCGGGGTTAAATAACCTCTGCACAGCTGTCAGTCAGCCGGGGTTAAATAATCTCTCTGCACAGCTGTCAGTCAGCCGGGGTTAAATAACCTCTCTGCACAGCTGTCAATCAGCCAGGATTAGATAATGTTTCCACACAGCTTTCGATTGGAGGTTCCCGCATAGCTCTGGATCACACCGGAGACTCTGGGGCGGTCTTTACTGGTACGGAGCCCATCCCAGAGCTGTGCAGGCACAGAGCCGGTCCCTGCCAGACTCAAGGAGCCAGTTGTTGGTCGTAAGTGTCTCATTTTGCTATGTATGTTGGACAAAAACAAGATCATTTTGAGTGATTTTGAATTTTAAAAAAATATATTTTTATTGTTAAATGATTCTACTTAGTGCAAGAATTTTTTTTTTTCCAGTTGTGGGACCATCATATTTGTGAATTTGTCGTCTTCCTCCACGACAGCAGACTTTGAGATAACATATGAAAGTAACAGTAAACAATTACTAAAAACAATTTAAAAATAAAGCACATTAACCAGGCATACCTAAGTGAAAATCATCACTGCCTCAAACACTACAAGAAATGTTTGTGCTGGCAAAAAAAGGGCATTCGTCATGCCATGCATTCTGGGTTAATTTTTTTTTCCTATATGTGGTTGGCCAGATTCAAAGGCCATATAGTGAATACTAACTCTTTCAAACCTGGTGCACTTTGATGGACCAAATTAATCCATAACTGAACTTGCTGGATGGTTTATGGATGCTGGAATGATGATGGATTAGGAGCAGGTGTGGTTGTCAGAGAGAAAGAGAGAGAGAGACCATTTCCACACAGAAATACAGTAAAGCAGAATTTTTTTTTTAACTGTAGTTATGTTCTAAAAGTCAAAAAACATGATTATAATTCCACACAACCCGTCCAAAAGGATTTTGTGTTAGCAGCAAAAAGAAACCCCAAAAAATGAGGAAAATTGCGGCGCGAGGTACGCAGTGAGTGTGATCTATGAGAGAGTGTGTTTGACTAAATCAGACAAATAATAAAGTCTTACTTTCTGATTAATTGCAGCTCCATTCTATAACTCAAGTAGCACAATCACAAGTTTGCACAACATTGCAGGAAGAATTTTGTATAAATGTAGCCAAAGCAGACGTTTCTTCTTTTTCTCTCCAACATGTGTGAATTTAAAGTAACATGTAGCTTGAAATGAGCTTCTGTGCAAGTATTTTTCATTGAATTATTTCCATTACATAAGGACTGTCGAGCATCTCAGATAATTCTAAGGGGATTTTTTTTTTCACAGGTAATTGGATTTTTGGTGTTAAATTGTTTACTGTGTCCTGTGTGTGGTACCAGTTTTGCCTCATAATAATTCTGGGATATGCAGACCCAGACGTCCTCCTGAAACTCCTCAAAATGCAATTACCAGGGGAAGGAATTCTGTTTCTTTAATTTGTGAAATTATTTCCGTTCATTGTGATCCATTATGCAGCCTGCCAGATAACAGCAAAGCCTTTCTGCAGAGTGGCGTCACCGCTTTGAGTGTCCCGTCTCATCAGAACGGATCACTTAAAAGTCAGAAATAAGAAATTTTAGTGGGGGGAAATGAAAGTGAAAAGAAATGATACTGTTCTGCTGGTCCTCCATGGTCTTTGGTCCATTTTCCACCAAAGCTGGTATGTGAATGAAGCTCAAAGACCAAGGTCATTGGGGTCAGTGGTAAAAAATTTTAATGTTTCACTTGGATTTGCACAAAACTTGGCTCACATGTTGGTGGATCCCAAAATTGCCAAGGCAAGGCCAAACTTGCCAAAGCTCAGTCTTTGGGATTAAGGTCAAGGTCATGTCTGTCTGTTTGTTGGCCTCCTCCCACCATGTTCTTTGACTGATTTCTACCATACTTCTTATATGGATGAACATCAAACCTGGAATTATGCTAAATTAGCAAATTATTCTGGGTTGATTTTTCCTGGAATTATTCATTTTAGCAAAGGTCATGGTCATTGGGGTCAGAATTTGATTTTAAATTAAATTGGTATCAGCCAAAGGTAAATAATTTCCTTCGGGATAATAAAGTTAATCTTATTCTTATTTGAGTGATTTTCAAGGTTACAGGGATTTACAGGCTATGAATTGTGTTTAATTAGCAAATTCTATCCTCAACAAGGTGACTACATCCTAAGAGACGTTATATACTTAACCTACGTAACTGCTCTCGAAATGTCATGGACATGGGTACAACTGCCAAGTCTGACAAAAAATGTTCTAAGCCTCCGGTCAGAACTGATTATGTGCAGTACACGTACACTAAATCCTCGGTAATGTGATGTCACAGTTGATGTAAGGTGTTAACTTTCAACACGGGTGCATGTCAGAATCTCTTTATCATGTGGATGACATCATTAAAAACACGTCGTAAAACAAAGCAGCAAAATGTCCCCATTTCAAATGGATTTTCTTGCTGCAATCAATAAGCCTCAGGAGCCAAACTGGAGAGCGTGACATCTGCGTGACCTTTTTAATGGGATTTTCTCAGCCGACCTTCTTATGGCAGCGTCACCTCCCCTCACCTGCAGGGCTGAAAGTGCATCTGTGACCTCCTGCTCAAGCTTTCTCATGTACCTGAATGGTCACACTAAAGAGTTTTTGAGGACATGTGGACTGTGCACGGCCTTGGAGAGGGTATATCTGCAGTACGCTGCTTTCTGCAGTAGTTGGAGATCATCAGATTGAAAACGCGGGTCGTAGGAGCTCAAGTTGACGGGGGATTAACGCTGATTCCACGGCGCCATCTGAAGCACGATGTAAGAATGCACAAACTGAACCCTCCGGCGAGACGTTGTAAGCAAACAAGTTAATGAATTTGGTCCGTCTGTACAGCAGGGTTTTACTAAACAGCAGCAACCTGCCCTGTTTTCAATTCATGGCTGTTCATTAATCTTCGCAGCGTGATGCGTTCAGTCCCCGGTACCGGAGGTCCAACAGGAGAGTGCTGCAGATGATGAAAACATCTAAGGAGATGTCATTTGAAACCGACGTTTCGTTACTGTTGAGATGGGTAGGATTTATGGTGCAGTTCCTCAGAGTGTTAGTTACAGGCTGAACTAGAAGAGAACTCAGAAAGCTCATTCTCTACCAGCATCATTCATTAGCTTTGATTGTTTGTCCTCATCAGATTTTTATAATGTCATGAAGCCGTCACTGTGCAGGACTTCCTGAAGTGAGCAAAACCTTGGTCCAGATGTGGAAATACAGTATATATACAGAATAATAGTAGTGCTATGTGACTAAAAAGATTAATCCAGGTTTTGAGTATATTTCTTATTGTTACATGGGAAACAAGGTACCAGTAGATTCAGTAGATTGTCACAAATCCAACAAGACCAAGCATTCATGATATGCACACTCTGAAGGCTATGAAATTGGGCTATTAGTAAAAAAAAAAAGTAGAAAAGGGGGTGTTCACAATAATAGTAGCATCTGCTGTTGAAGCTACAAACTCAAAACTATTATGTTCAAACTGCTTTTTTAGCAATCCTGTGAATCACTAAACTAGTATTTAGTTGTATAACCACAGTTTTTCATGATTTCTTCACATCTGTGAAGCATTAATTTTGTTGGTTTGGAACCAAGATTTTGCTTGTTTACTAGTGTGCTTGGGGTCATTGTCTTGTTGAAACACCCATTTCAAGGGCATGTCCTCTTCAGCATAAGGCAACATGACCTCTTCAAGTATTTTGACATATCCAAACTGATCCATGATACCTGGTATGTGATATATAGGTCCAACACCATAGTTGGAGAAACATGCCCATATCATGATGCTTGCACCACCATGCTTCACTGTCTTCACTGTGAACTGTGGCTTGAATTCAGAGTTTGGGGGTCGTCTCACAAACTGTCTGCGACCCTTGGACCCAAAAAGAACAATTTTACTCTCATCAGTCCACAAAATATTCCTCTATTTCTCTTTAGGCCAGTTGAGGTGTTCTTTAGCAAATTGTAACCTCTTCTGCACGTCTTTTATTTAACAGAAGGACTTTGCGGGGGATTCTTGCAAATAAATTAGCTTCACACAGGTGTCTTCTAACTGTCACAGCACTTACAGGTAATTCCAGACTGTCTTTGATCATCCTGGAGCTGATCAATGGGTGAGCCTTTGCCATTCTGGTTATTCTTCTATCCATTTTGATGGTTGTTTTCCATTTTCTTCCATGCGTCTCTGGTTTTTTTGTCCATTTTAAAGCATTGGGGATCATTGTAGATGAACAGCCTATACTTTTTTGCACCTGCTTATAGGTTTCCCCTCTCCAACCAACTTTTTATCAAACTACGCTGTTCTTCTGAACAATGTCTTGAACGTCCCATTTTCCTCAGGCTTTCAAAGAGAAAAGCATGTTCAACAGGCTTCATCCTTAAATAAGGGACACCTGATTCACACCTGTTTGTTCCACAAACTCACTGACTGAATGCCACACTACTATTATTGTGAACATCCCCTTTTCTACTTTTTTTTTTTACTAATAGCCCAATTTCATAGCCTTAAGAGTGTGCATATCATGAATGCTTGGTCTTGTTGGATTTGTGAGAATCTACCGAATCTACTGGTACCTTGTTTCCCATGTAAGAATAAGAAATATACTCAAAACCTGGATTAATTTTTTTAGTCACATAGCACTACTATTATTCTGAACACTACTGTAACTATGTAGTGATTTATATAACTGCACATTTTTTAAACGCACACTGATTATAGGGTGGATACTCCAAAACCATGAGGTAGAAGACACTTATTGGTTGTGGATCTGCAATAAGTAGATGATGGTGACTGGAAGTCCACAATAAAGTTAATGTCTGCTCTGTTGCACATCCTGGTGATGGGACTTAACCCAGGGATGGGCAATCACGTGCCATGAAGGGCCGAGACTCTGCAGGTTTTCCTTGCTACCAATCACCTCAGCAGTTGATTTCATTAATGATCAGGTGTTTATGCTCAGGGGAGAAGTTAATCAGCAAACCACCTGCTGAGGTGATTGGTTGCAAGGGAAACCTGCAGTGTCTCGGCCCTCATTGCCCACCCCTGACTTAACCAAACCACAGAAGCAATGGAAACAGATCCTGCAGCAAAGCAAAGACTGCAATTAGTCCAAAAGCTTCAGAAAGGGACTGATTAAAAAAGGACAGAGTGGTTTCCTCAGAGCGTAAAAGCTTCATCAAGTCTACTCCTCTCTGTTAATAGCCTTGCTGATTGAAGCATTCCAGTCTCGTGCATTATTTCGCCGTGGAGGCTTTCAGGGGAACTTAGGTGATGACTTTTAAGAGGAGTTCATCATTTGTCAACAGCCAATGGCTCGGCACGGTGGTAGAGAGACAGCAAACTGCATCTACAATTACATTTTCTCATTTAGCATCCCGTCATACATCAGGGAAAATGATATTTACTGGAAACACAACTGACCATTTGCAAAATCAAGGTCATCACGGCGACACACCAATTTGTGCTCAGCAACTGCTGCTATGCAATACATCCTCTGACATGGTGGAGCAACAAGTGGAGACCGGTGCTGCTCACCAAAACCTCATCATGCTGCTGTCACATCATAAACAAATGGTTAAACATTATTTTAGGGAAAACATGTAGTATGAATCCATCACAACATAAGCCTTCAGTATTCCATAATCCTTTAAAACACAGCAACTGGGAGACACCAGTCCACCCCCACCCAAAGCCCAAATACACAGTGCACTCGTAAACCCAACAGAGTGTTAGATTTAGATATATATGTTATGTCACTCAGAATGTGACTTACTTGTTGTGAAAGTGTCGTGACACGGACCCACAACAGGGGGCGTTAATGAACGGACAATGGATAAGCCAAAAGTAACAATTTAATGTTGTGAATCGCACAACGACGTACAGACAATAACAATATGGTGGACTGTCAATTATACACAAAGTGACGTGTGGGCAGGCTCGACGATAGAAGATGCCTGGCGAGAGAAGAGCCGGATCCCACACAGCTTCCACCACCAACGGAGCTGAAGAACACCGGAGCCGCCAAGCCCTGCGCCCCAGGTGGCCGCTGTCTTCAGCAGTCAGACCCGGTACTGCTGGCAGAGAACAGAGACAGTCCTGATGCATGTGAGTTCGCACACTCAGTAATCCCACAGTCTGTATACAGTTAGGAGGGAAAACCTCCACCTCCAATCACACACTCGTGCAGCTCCTGTCTAACCACTTATCTGGTTGGGGTGTGAAGCGAAGCCGTCGCTGATCACACCAAACGCCAATCCCACAGATAAGGCAACACCCACAGGAAAACGGCTGCAAAGAAGTTCAGACTATTAGTCAGTGTTAAGTGTAGCAGAGGAATTACCTGAATGGTAGCTGATTTCTCGGCGAGGAGGTGGAGTTGCAGTCCGGCCTTTATGGTGATGGTGATGAGATGAATGAGTGACAGCTGGTGCTGATGATGAGTGACAGCTGTCACTCCCAGTGGCTCCGGCGCCCTCTCGTGCTTGAAGCCCGCACTCCAAGCAGGGCGCCATCTGGTGGTGGTGGGCCAGCAGTACCTCCTCTTCAGCGGCCCACACAACAGGACCCCCCCCTCAACGGGCGCCTCCTGGCGCCCGACCAGGCTTGTCCGGGTGCCGGGCGTAGAAATCGGCCAGGAGGGCCAGGTCCAGGATGAAGCTCCTCTTCATCCAGGAGCGTTCTTCAGGTCCATATCCTTCCCAGTCCACCAAATACTGGAACCCCCGGCCCTTTCGACGAACGTCCAGGAGTCGACGCAACAGTCCAAGCCGGCTCCCCGTCGATGATCCGGGCAGGCGGTGGCGCCGGTCCAGGGGCACAGAGGGGAAAGGTGTGGCAGGGTTTGAGTCTGGAGACGTGGAATACTGGATGTATCCGCAGTGAAGCTGGCAGCTTCAGCTTCACTGCGGCTGGACTGAGGACCTTCACGATGGTGAAGGGTCCTATAAATCTGTCCTTAAGCTTCTGGGATTCCATTTGTAGAGGTATGTCCTTTGTGGATAACCAGACCGCCTGCCCGGGCTGGTATGCAGGGGCCGGGGAACGCCGGCAGTCTGCATGGGCCTTAGCCCTCGTCCAGGCTCTGAGCAGGGCAGAGCGGGCGGTACGCCACACCTGACAGCACTTCCTCAGATGGGCCTGGACCGAGGGTACCCCGACCTCTCCCTCCACTAGCGGAAACAATGGGGGCTGGTACCCCAAACACACCTCAAATGGGGAGAGGCCGGTGGCAGATGAAACTTGTCTATTATGAGTGTACTCGATCCAGGCCAGATGGTTACTCCAGGCCGTCGGGTGCGCGGAGGTCACGCAGCGGAGGGCCTGCTCCAGTTCCTGGTTCGTCCGCTCTGCCTGCCCGTTCGTCTGGGGGTGGTACCCAGACTAGAGACTGACGGTGGCCCCCAGTTCCCTGCAGAAACTCCTCCAGACCTGGGAGGAGAACTGAGGACCACGATCCGAGACAATGTCGATGGAATCCCATGCAGACGCATGACATGGTGGACCAGGAGGTCTGCAGTCTCCTGGGCCGTCGGGAGCTTCGGGAGGGCCACGAAGTGGGCCGCCTTGGAGAACCGGTCCACTATCGTGAGGATGGCAGTCATGCCCTGGGACGGCGGGAGGCCCGTGACAAAGTCCAGGCCGATGTGAGACCAGGGGCGATGAGGCACGGGCAGAGGCTGGAGGAGGCCTTAGGCCTTGTGGTGGTCGGCTTTGCCCCTGGCACAGGTGGTGCAGGCCTGGACATACTCCCGGACGTCGGCTTCCATAGACGCCCACCAGAAGCGCTGCCGGACCACTGCCATGGTCCTTCGCACCCCTGGATGACAGGAGAGCTTGGAACCGTGACAGAAGTCAAGGACCGCAGCCCTGGCCTCTGGTGGGACGTACAATTTGTTCTTCGGACCTGTCCCCGGGTCCGGGCTCCGTGTCAGGGCCTCCCGGACGGTCTTCTCCACGTCCCAGGTAAGGGTGGCCACGACAGTGGACTCGGGGATGATGGTTTCAGGGGGGTCTGACAGCTCAGTCTTGACCTCCTCTTCATGCACCCGGGACAGGGCGTCAGATCGTTGGTTTTTTGTCCCGGGGCGGTAGGTGATCCGGAAGTCAAAACGCCCGAAGAACAGCGACCAGCGGGCTTGCCTGGGGTTCAGACGCCTGGCGGTCCGAATGTACTCCAGGCTCCGATGGTCCGTGAAAACCGTAAATGGTACCGATGCTCCCTCCAACAGATCAATCAATCAATCAACTTTTTTCTTATATAGCGCCAAATCACAACAAACAGTTGCCCCAAGGCGCTCCATATTGTAAGGCAAGGCCATACAATAATTATGAAAAACCCCAACGGTCAAAACGACCCCCTATGAGCAAGCACTTGGCCACAGTGGGAAGGAAAAACTCCCTTTTAACAGGAAGAAACCTCCAGCAGAACCAGGCTCAGGGAGGGGCAGTCCTCCGCTGAGACTGGCCGGGGCCGAGGGAAAGAACCAGGAAAAAGACATGCCGAGAAGGGGGGCAGAGATCGATCACTAATGACCAAATGCAGAGTGATGCATACGGAGCAAAAAGAGAAAGAAACAGTGCATCATGGGAACCCCCCCACAGTCTACGTCTAAAGCAACATAACCAAGGGATGGTCCAGGGTCACCCGATCCAGCCCTAACTATAAGCCTTAGCGAAAAGGAAAGTTTTAAGCCTAATCTTAAAAGTAGAGAGGGTATCTGTCTCCCTGATCTGAATTGGGAGCTGGTTCCACAGGAGAGGAGCCTGAAAGCTGAAGGCTCTGCCTCCCATTCTACTCTTACAAACCCTAGGAACCACAAGTAAGCCCGCAGTCTGAGAGCGAAGCGCTCTAATGGGGTAATATGGTACTACGAGGTCCCTAAGATAAGATGGGACCTGATTATTCAAAACCTTATAAGTAAGAAGAAGAATTTTAAATTCTATTCTAGAATTAACAGGAAGCCAATGAAGAGAGGCCAACACGGGTGAGATATGCTCTCTCCTGCTAGTCCCCGTCAGTACTCTAGCTGCAGCATTCTGAACCAACTGAAGGCTTTTTAGGGAACTTTTAGGACAACCTGATAATAATGAATTACAATAGTCCAGCCTAGAGGAAATAAATGCATGAATTAGTTTTTCAGCATCACTCTGAGACAAGACCTTTCTGATTTTAGAGATATTGCGTAAATGCAAAAAGGCAGTCCTACATATTTGTTTAATATGCGCATTGAATGACATATCCTGATCAAAAATGACTCCAAGATTTCTCACAGTATTACTAGAGATCAGGGAAATGCCATCCAGAGTAACGATCTGGTTAGACACCATGCTTCTAAGATTTGTGGGGCCAAGTACAATAACTTCAGTTTTATCTGAGTTTAAAAGCAGGAAATTAGAGGTCATCCATGTCTTTATGTCTGTAAGACAATCCTGCAGTTTAGCTAATTGGTGTGTATCCTCTGGCTTCATGGATAGATAAAGCTGGGTATCATCTGCGTAACAATTAAAATTTAAGCAATACCGTCTAATAATACTGCCTAAGGGAAGCATGTATAAAGTGAATAAAATTGGTCCTAGCACAGAACCTTGTGGAACTCCATAATTAACTTTAGTCTGTGAAGAAGATTCCCCATTTACATGAACAAACTGTAATCTATTAGACAAATATGATTCAAACCACCGCAGCGCAGTGCCCTTAATACCTATGACATGCTCTAATCTCTGTAATAAAATTTTATGGTCAACAGTATCAAAAGCAGCACTGAGGTCCAACAGAACAAGCACAGAGATAAGTCCACTGTCCGAAGCAATAAGAAGATCATTTGTAATCTTCACTAATGCTGTTTCTGTACTATGATGAATTCTAAAACCTGACTGAAACTCTTCAAATAGACCATTCCTCTGCAGGTGATCAGTTAGCTGTTTTACAACTACCCTCTCAAGAATCTTTGACAGAAAAGGAAGGTTGGAGATTGGCCTATAATTAGCTAAGATAGCTGGGTCAAGTGATGGCTTTTTAAGTAATGGTTTAATTACTGCCACCTTAAAGATGTCTCCACTCCTCAAGAGCCTCCTTCACCGCAAGAAGTTCCCGATTGCCGACGTCATAGTTCCTTTCAGCCGGGGTCAACCTGCAGGAAAAGTAGGCACATGGATGGAGAACCTTGTCGGACTCCCCGCTCTGGGATAGCACGGCTCCTATCCCTGAGTCAGAGGCGTCCACTTCAAATACGAACTGGCGATTAGGATCGGGCTGCACCAGAACTGGTGCAGTCGAGAACCGGCATTTCAACTCCCTAAACGCGGCTTCGCACCGATCCGACCAGGTGAAGGGGACTTTTGTGGAGGTCAGGGCTGTCAGGGGGCTAACTACCTTACTGTAGCCCTTGATGAACCTCTGGTAGAAATTTGCAAAACCGAGGAACTGTTGCAGTTTCCTACGGTTTGTTGGTTGGGGCCAATCTCTCACCGCCGCAACCTTGGCCGGATCAGGGGCGACGGAGTTGGAGGAGATTATGAACCCCAGGAAGGACAAAGAAGTGCGGTGGAACTCGCACTTCTCGCCCTTCACAAACAGCCGGTTCTCCAACAGCCGCTGTAGGACCTGACGTACATGCTTGACATGGGTCTCAGGATCCGGAGAAAAGATGAGTATATCGTCCAGATATACAAAGACAAACCGATGCAGGAAGTCCCGCAAGACGTCATTAACCAACGCTTGGAACATCGCAGGCGCATTGGTGAGGCCGAACGGCATGACCAGGTACTCAAAGTGACCTAACGGGGTGTTAAATGCCGTCTTCCACTCGTCTCCCTCCTGGATCCGAACCAGGTGATAAGCATTCCTAAGGTCCAATTTCGTGAATATTTGGGTTCCATGCAGGGGCGTGAACACTGAATCCAACAGGGGTAACGGGTATCGGTTGCGAACCGTGATCTCGTTCAGCCCTCTGTAATCAATGCATGGACGGAGTCCGCCGTCCTTCTTGCCCACAAAAAAGAAACCAGCACCCATCGGGGAGGTGGAGTTCCGGATCAACCCGGCAGCTAACGAGTCCCGGATGTAGGTCTCCATTGATTCGCGTTCTGGACGTGAGAGGTTGTACAGCCTGCTGGACGGGTACTCAGCGCCCGGTATCAAATCAATCATACGGACGGTGTGGGGGCAGCGTGAGTGCCAGATCCTTGCTGAAGACGTCAGCAAGGTCATGGTACTTGGCTGGCACCGCCGCCAGATTGGGGCGACTAAAACCTCCTCCTTAGCTGTCACACCGGGTGGAACCGAGGATCCTAAACACTCCCGGTGGCAGGTTTCGCTCCACTGAACCACAACCCCACACGGCCAATCAATCCGGGGATTGTGCTTCAACACCCATGGAAAACCCAAAATCACTCGGGAGGTAGAAGGTGTTACATAAAACGCAATCTCCTCCCTGTGATTCCCAGACACCACCAATGTCACTGGCTGTGTCTGGTGTGTGATTAGTGGAAGAAGGGTGCCATCTAGTGCCCGCACCGACAATGGTGACGGTAAGGCCACTAGAGGGAGCCCAACCTCCTTTGCCCATCTGCTATCCAGCAGATTCCCCTCCGACCCCGTGTCCACCAGTGCTGGGGTGTGAAGGGTTAGATCCCCGCTCAGGATCGTGACTGGGATTCGTGCAGATCTTCGGGGTTTCCCCGCGTGGGTGTTGTGACCCACCCTTAGCCCAGTCTCTAAGGACGAGTGCTGCTGTTTTGACCGTTTGGGGCATTCTCTCTGTGTGTGCTCAGTTGAGCTGCAGAGAAAACACTCTCCACGGATCAGCCTCCTTTGTCTCTGATCTGATCGCTTTTTGGCCCTGCTCGTTTCCATGGCAACGTCAGCAGGGGGAGCTGTTGTCACGTTGAGAGCCCTGGCAGTGGAGCGTGGGGAAGTCGGCTTCCTTTCGGACCCGGGAGGAAGAGGGACGGCTTGTGCCTGACCACGCCCTTCGTCTCGCTCCCGTCGGTGTTCTGTTAATCGGTTACCTAACCGTATAACCAGGTCGATAAGCCCATCTAAATCCCGCGGCTCGTCCTTCGTCACCAGGTGCTCCTTAAGGACCAGAGACAGTCCGTTTACAAAGGCGGCGCGGAGCGCAACAGCATTCCAGCCGGCTCGCGCTGCCGCGATGCGGAAGTCGACTGCATACTTCGCTGCGCTCCGACGCCCCTGCCGTATCGACAGCAGCACGCTTGAAGCGGTCTCGCCTCTATGAGGGTGGTCGAACACCTGTCGGAACTCCCTCACAAACTCAGTGTAAACCATTAGGAGCCGTGAATTCTGCTCCCAGAGCGCCGTAGCCCAGGCACGTGCCTCTCCTCGAAGCAAATTTAGAACGTAAGCCACCCGGCTAGCGTCTGACACGTACATGACGGGACGCTGTGAAAAGACGAGCGAGCACTGCATCAAGAAGTCCGCGCACGTCTCCACACAGCCTCCATATGGCTCCGGAGGGCTTATGTATGCTTCTGGGGAAGGTGGGGGGGTTCGTTGAACGACCAGCGGAATGTCTGTCACTGGCACACGGTCAGCAGGAGGAGGTGCTGCAGCAGCGCCCTGAGCATGCGCTTCCACCTGGGCAGTGAGAGCCTCCATCCTACGATTGAGAACAATGCTCTGCTCGGTAACTAAGTCCAACCAAGCGGTAAAGGCGGTTAAGATGTGCTGCAGCTCACCTAGCACGCCTCCTGCTGGCGCCTGTGCACCTCGCTCTTCCATTGGCTGTTCAAGCGATGGTTGATGCCCCTCGGGATCCATGACACTGGCCGAGAAATCCTGTTGTGAAAGTGTCGTGACACGGACCCACAACAGGGGGCGTTAATGAACGGACAATGGATAAGCCAAAAGTAACAATTTAATGTTGTGAATCGCACAACGACATACAGACAATAACAATATAGTGGACTGTCAATTATACACAAAGTGACGTGTGGGCAGGCTCGACGATAGAAGACGCCTGGCGAGAGAAGAGCCGGATCCCACACAGCTTCCACCACCAACGGAGCTGAAGAACACCGGAGCCGCCAAGCCCTGCGCCCCAGGTGGCCGCTGTCTTCAGCAGTCAGACCCGGTACTGCTGGCAGAGAACAGAGACAGTCCTGATGCGTGTGAGTTCGCACACTCAGTAATCCCACAGTCTGTATACAGTTAGGAGGGAAAACCTCCACCTCCAATCACACACTCGTGCAGCTCCTGTCTAACCACTTATCTGGTTGGGGTGTGAAGCGAAGCCGTCGCTGATCACACCAAACGCCAATCCCACAGATAAGGCAACACCCACAGGAAAACGGCTGCAAAGAAGTTCAGACTATTAGTCAGTGTTAAGTGTAGCAGAGGAATTACCTGAATGGTAGCTGATTTCTCGGCGAGGAGGTGGAGTTGCAGTCCGGCCTTTATGGTGATGAGATGAATGAGTGACAGCTGGTGCTGATGATGATTGACAGCTGTCACTCCCAGTGGCTCCGGCGCCCTCTCGTGCTTGAAGCCCGCACTCCAAGCAGGGCGCCATCTGGTGGTGGTGGGCCAGCAGTACCTCCTCTTCAGCGGCCCACACAACATTACTGTTGCATAATATTTATTATGAGTGCAACTTATGAGTCTAGTGCAGCTTGTGTATTTTATATTCTACTATCGTGACTGTGGGATCCTCAGAAGAATTCCAGTGCACTTGTCCTTGGGCAAACAGCAAAGTCAGTTCAGTTCAGACACACCTGCTGTTGATTGAACTCTTGAAATCTGCATAATCTGCATACACCTGTATTCTGCATAATATAAAAATCATTAACAGAAGCAGTTATTTTTGATCAAAGGTAAGGCAGACCTTTGAAGATTAATGCAAATGTGACGTTTTTATTTTTTGTTTGTTTTTAATAAGCGGGTTATCAGAAAATCTCATTTGAAACATCCAACCATTCCTGCTGTAACAAAAATATAATGGGAAATTGTTTTTCTATTTAATTAAAGTAACTAATTATTCATAACAGGCCCTTAGGTAGAGGGACTGTGCTTAGACTTTCAGCTGTATCATGGGTATCTTGGTGGTGAGGGAAGCTCCCAAGACACCCAGGCCAGCTACAAACCCGTAAGATCCTACATGACGAGCATTAAATTGTATCTGAATTGTAAGCAAGTTTGGTTGATGAACATTTTGCGGGTGATTTACTTATAAAAGCACAAATGAGAGCTGGTGGTAACATGGTGCACACAGCAGTGTGTAAATGAGGAGTTTGCATGTTAATGACCATTAGCACAAAATTAATCCATTCAACAAGCCAATTGCAGTTATGTGCAAAATAAAACAAACACACATTTTAACTGAAAATGTTATTTATTGAACATTTATCAAATCAAAAACTGATGTGCTGCGAAAATGGTTTGACTGCTATTTCACAGGAGGTGCAACGTGTGTGACACAAGCATGCATTCAAAACTGCTGCCATGGAAATCCCCACCATGACCAATAAACTTTATTTAGATTTTATTCATTTCACTAATCCTGTTGTGAATAGAATCAGTGCCCATTCTTTCTCTCTGTATAACTTGGTGAGCTAGGATATCCTGAATAAATATTATTATTAATTATTATTATTAAACTGTTGGTGTAAGGCAACTACCTTCAAATGCACGTTCCTGTGATGGAGGTGCTTTTCATGGTACTGAGTACTGATTCTGGTGTTAATACTTTATATTCTCTTCACATTCACATAACTGGAGAAGACATGACATATAATGAAATACATAGAGATTTGTGCGTGTTAGATTTGTAGGTGGAGCTGTTCACATTATGCATGCTGACCTGCTTTTTCAGCCCCTGTTTATGGAACTGACGGATGCACTACCTGAGAAAAAGAAAGTACTCTGATAAAAATGTAACATTGGTGAAAAGGGTAAAATAGTTGTGATAAATGTCACACTTAATTTTCTTTACATTGTGAATGTTTTGTTTTTGTTTTAAAAATTAGGCCACTATAAAAGAATGTGTAATCCTGGTGCTTTCTGTGTTAAAGAAGATTACGTGAAAATAAAGAAATGCATACCCCAAATTGCTTATGAGAAATTACTTTGAATCAGATGTGTGCGTGTCTGTAATGCCACAACACAGTTAGCACCCTGCTTTCAAATGTGTAACATATAGACCCAATCAATAGCCCTTTAATTGTCTTTTGGGCTTGATAAATCACATTGCATGTGAAAATTAACCTGTGTGTTTTGTGCACTCGAGTAGACACACCCAAATTAGATTCATTAAAGCACAATATGATCAATAAGTATTATTTTCCACATTTGAAATATACATTCTTCAGTACAAACCTTTAGTTAGACCACACACACATTTGTATAAGTGCAAATCAGGCTCAAGCCTTCTCTTTATGAGAAAAAAAATCCACATTAATGATGTGATTTGCTCAACGCAGAACTCAATTGAAGTTTGACTTTACTTCATTTTTTAAAGTTCTGTTGTGATACACTTGTATTATCAGATTGTTTGGAGGCCCTGAGAATCACGAAACAGTCAGACCACATAAATGTACTGAAGAAGAAGAAGCTGTTATTCATGTCTTCCTTCACTTGGTCACCCATGATTATCTCTAGCCCCTTTATGACTTTGGGGTGTTAATGTTCCACTCTGAGGTGTTTCTAAGACAGACTGTTGAGAAATGATGAAGCTTCACGAAGCCCTCTGATATTCACTTGGATCACCTCTCTCATATCATACTCAACTACAGTTGATTATTAATCTACCATTAAATGAATCATTATTATGACATTCAATCCTATCTTGACAATCGATGAATCATTTTGCGTCAGGGCGGGAGGCAGCCCGGCACCAGGAGCGGCTGGACCCACAATACAGACTCCCAGACTAGGCTTAGGTGTGGAGGAAATCATGGTCTTTATTCCAGGCTTGGGTATAGTACACATGTAATCAGTCAGCGAGGCAGAGGTACAAGGAGGATCAGACTGAGACGCAGTCATGGACAGGCAGGGTTCTGTGGCACAAGCAAACATGAACATCCAGGGAGAGGCAAAGAGGCATAGTCGAGGAGAACAGAGCAGTAATCAGAACACGGATTGGCAAAACTCAGAACTGTGAAAGGCACTGGAAAGTGTACAAAGACAACAATCTGGCAGGGAAATGATGGACTGTGAGGTTTAAATGCAGGTGGACTAATCAGGATGTGAGATGAGGATCAGGTGGCGTTAACGAGGTGCACCTGAGGAAAGATCTAGAAAGGGGCGTGGCTAGTGAACAATGATTATACATGGGCAAGATTGTGAGGAGGGGAGTGCACAAAGTGGATTGATGTAATAGACAAAGACACGTGAGCTGGTGCCAAGAGTGTGAGTGAACAATACGAGGCCACTGCAGTGAACACAATCAAATATGAGTGAGGGACGAAGACATGATGGCAGGTCCAGGGGTGTGGAGTGGAAACAAACAAATGGCAATGAGGAAAAACTGAACAGAGCTAAAATGGGAATCAAGGGCAGAATAAAATACAACAACAAACCGGGCATGAACATGAGAACTGAAAGAAAATAAACACTAAGACAAAACTAAACCAGAACTGACTAAGAAAACAAAGTGGCTAAACAAACTATAAATAAAACAGAAACTGTGATTAACAAAACCTGACACTACAGCACAACAGATAATTTAAAAATGAGAATAAAACAAACAAGTGATAAACAATGAAAACACAAACTGGCTGAACAAAACAAGAACGGAACTGGACAATGGCTAAAGTATAAAAGTAACAAAGAAACATTATTATTCTGTTTTTTTTATTCTGTTATTATTATCTTATTATTCTGAATTGATCAACAAAAACAAGCACAACTCAAAGTTCTTGTTTGATACGGTGGCATTTCTTATTCATGGACAGCCACCTGTTGGTTGTTCTCCTTTTTCAGCACTTTCTGGACTATTTCGAAAGGAAAACAGAAGATATTAGGTTGAGCACATCTCAGCATACTTTGGTCCAGTCATTGTATTCAGCTACTGAGCTGGGGACTACCACTGAGGTGCTACCTAGATTCACAGAATTTAACAGTATCTCACAAGGTGTGCTGACGAAACTCGTGATGTCTACTAGAAGCACAACTTGTTTATTTGATCCTATACCAACAAAATTTTTAAGGATCTTTGGCCCATTCTTGGGCTGACTGTGCTGGAAATTGTTAAGCTTTCTTTAAACTCTGGATCTGTTCCAAATTGTTTTAAATCTGCCGTGGTTAAACCACTACTCAAGAAATCTAATCTTGATCCTGGTGTATTGAAAAATTATAGGCCGATATCAAATCTATCATTCTGCTCTAAAATTCTGGAAAAGGTGGTTTCACGGCAGCTTGTGGACTATCTTACTGAGAATGACCTTTTTGAGCCACTGCAGTCTGCTTTTAGAAGTCATCACTTCACAGAAACTGTTGGGAAGGTGTCGTAGCACGGACCCACAACAGGGGGCGCAAATGAACGGACAATGAGTAAGCCAAAAGGTAACAATTTAATGTTGTGATAATACACAATGAAACGTGCAGTAATCTTCACAGTCAATAAACACCAGGTGACGTGTGGGCAGGCTCGAAGATAGAAGACCCCTGACGAGAGAGAAGCCGCGTCCCACACGGCTTCCACCACCAACGGTCTGAAGAACACCGGAGCCGCCAAGTCCCGAGTCCCCAGGTGGCCTCTGTCTTCGGCTGTCGACCCTGGTACTGCTGGCAGAAAGCAGAGATATGATGTGTGAGTGTGAGTCCGCACACTCAGTAATTCACAGTCCAAACACAGTTAGGAGGGAGCACCTCCACCTCCAAATCACACACACTCGTGCAGCTCCTGGTCAACCACTTATCTGAGATGGGGTGTGAGGCGAAGCCGTCGCTGTCACACCAAACGCCAATCCTCCAGATAAGGCAACACTCCAGGAAAACGGCTGCAATAGAAGTTCAAGTTATTACACACACAGTGTTAGTCAGCAGAGAAATTACCTTGGTACTGGTAGTCGATTTCTCGGCGAGGAGGTGGAGTTGCAGTCCAGCTTATATGGTGGTGATGATGATGAACGAGTGACAGCTGGTGCAGGGGATGAATGACAGCTGTCACTTCTTCTAGGTCTGGCGCCCTCTCGTGCTTGGAGCCCGCACTCCAAGCAGGGCGCCCTCTGGTGGTGGTGGGCCAGCAGTACCTCCTCTTCAGCGGCCCACACAACAGAAACAGCACTTATTAAAGTAATTAATGATCTTCTGCGAGCAATGGACTCAGATACTACTACAGCACTGGTGTTGTTGGATCTCAGTGCTGCGTTTGACACAGTTGATCATCATATTCTACTTGATAGGCTAGAAAACTGTTTCGGGATTACTGGAACTGCTCTTGCATGGCTGACGTCTTATCTGTCTGGCCGTTCCCACTCAGTTTTGTGCAATGACACTACCTCTGACTTTAAGGGCATGAAGTTCGGGGTTCCACAGGGATCCGTTCTGGGTCCCCTGCTTTTTTCCCTGTATATGGCACCCCTTGGGAACATTTTGCAGCATTTCGGGGTTGCTTTTCATTGTTACGCTGATGATACTCAGTTGTATATGCCGATAGCTGCTGGAAATCCTGTCCACATAAAATCTTTACAGGACTGTCTCGCAGCAGTGAGAAGTTGGATGTCTAGCAACTTTCTACTTTTGAACTCTGATAAGACTGAAATGATGGTTCTTGGTCCAGCAAGACATCGGCATCAATTTGATCAGCTGGCGCTTAGCCTAGGTTCATGTGTTATACATCATACTGACAAAGTGAGGAACCTTGGGGTAATTTTTGATCCTACGTTGTCCTTTGACCTCCACATTAGGGAAATTACGAGAAATGCTTTCTTTCATCTGAGAAATATAGCGAAGATTTGCCCCATCCTGTCTATGGCTGATGCTGAGACTCTAATTCATGCGTTTGTCTCTTCTAGACTGGATTGTTGTAATGCTTTATTTTCTGGCCTGCCGCAGTCTAGCATTTGAGGACTTCAGTTGGTACAGAATGCTGCTGCCAGACTTTTGACACAAAGTAGAAGGTTTGACCACATTACTCCCATTCTGGCATCCCTTCATTGGCTACCGGTTTCTGCCAGATCGGATTTTAAAGTTTTATTGTTGGTTTATAAAATTGTTGATGGATTAGCACCTATCTACCTGGCGGACTTGGTTAAGCCCTACGTATCTGCGAGGCCCTTGCATTCGCAGGGCACAGGGCTTCTGTGTGTTCCGAGGATGAACAAAAAGTCTGTGGGGTATACAGCCTTCTCCTACCGTGGTCCGGCTCTTTGGAACGATATACCTGCTGTTATTCGGCAGTCTGACACGGTGGAGATTTTTAAATCAAGACTGAAGACCCACTTTTTTAGACTGTCTTATCATTAATTTTTTAATCTGTTTGTGTTTGCTTTGTAATTTCTTTTTATTCTACTGTGTTTTATCTTTTTACTGTGCTTTTCTTGCTTTTAATTTTGATTTTAGATTAATTTGTGTTGTTGTGAATTATGTGAAGCGCCTTGGGGCGACTTTGTCGTGAGTTGGCACTATATAAATTAATAAATTGAAATTAAATTGAAATTGAGAAAGTGTCAAAGCAAAATAGAACATAGAATAACATAATGAAAATAAATAACTAATAAATCAAAGGGGGAACAGAAGATGCCGCAAAGAATGGGGCAAAAAAGGGATCAAAGCCTGGATCAGGGCCAGGCATGACATTTTGAATCTTTTTTTTTTTTAATCCAAATTCTTTTAATTCAGATTCTTTAATGTGAATATTTTCTGGTTTATTTTATCAGCTGTATTACTCCTATGTTGTTATGTGTCGACGCGGGTTGAGGAGCGGACCTGCGTCTGACGGAACCCAGCGCTAAAATAACCAGAAAGCGGTTCCAATAACAAAACAATTTATTTCTTCCACCCTTTGGTGCATAACAACGTGTACAAACTAAAACAGCGTCAGTCTGGTGGAGTGAAGGCTGGCACGCTCTCCAGCGCCCAAAAGGATCGAGGCCCGGCGCTTCTGGACTCACTTTTACCGCCAAACACCCCCCAGGTGGACACGACAAACCGACTCTCTGCGAAGGATAGAAGAGGTGAGGTAAGTCAGCAGTTACAAGCAATATCCTTCAAAAGGCACACACTATCAGCAACACATTCAGGTCTGTATTTAAGCTTTATGTAAATGAGCAGCTTCTCACAACAGGTGGAGGATCAGTTGTCCGCACGCCACGGCAGTGAGAAGCGAGCTGCACAATTCTCATCACAATTCAAATATACTGCGTAACAAAATATCAAGTTACTATCAACAATTAGTCAAACAATTATTCACCTCAGATGTGTGCTGACAGCATGTGTCCCTCACCCTTCTTCCTTCACAGGCACGATGTCAAACCCAGGCGCGGTCCTCAGCGTCTCACAAACGAACACCACAAGGTCGAGTTCCCGGCAATTCTGCTTGAATCACACATGGCTTAAATGCAGAACGCCATCTAATTATCTGCTTCAGCTGAAAGTCTTTAAGGTTGCATGTGAGCACCATCCACAGGTGCTGCACATAACGTTGATGAGGGTGAAGGACTCTTCAGCCAGCACCTTCTCCACAGACAAATCAGTTTTCATACCACCTGGAGAGCAAAGAAAAGAAAAGAACACCAAAATGTCCAGCCACACCCCCCCAACACACAACATATGTGGCAGTAATATGAAGATCGTTGAGCTGTGGACAAAACAAGACATATGAAGGAGTCATCCTGATCTCTGGATAACAGTGATCTACATTTGTTTTAATCATTTTAGTATTTTATGGAGCTAACAACTAATCAGCTACTCAATAAAATAATCAATCAATTACTCAGACTCAACTTGGTGCATTTTATGTTCCAGCTTTCACCAAATTAAATATTTGTTCCATTGAAAAAATGTAAAAATATTAATTATTTGTTTTATATAATGGCTAAAAATAGATCCTTGTCATTTGATATTTTATTAATTTCTAAACAACAGAAAAGGGACTTAGATTTTGGTGTTCCACTGCTGCTAAAGTCCAAATTGTGACATGCTACTGACATCGGACTTCCACAAAAAAAGAAAGAAGTCTTTGTGTAGTTCCTCAGTCCAGCCAAAAATCATGTCAGCTTTTCATCTGAACAGCTCTTCATACATCCAGACAGCTTACAGCGGAGTGGATTTTGTGTGTGTGTGTGTGTGTGTGTGTGTGTGTGTGTGTGTGTGTGTGTGTGTGTGTGTGTGTGTGTGTGTGTGTGTGTGTGTGTGTGTGTGTGTGCATGTGTTACAAGAATTAGCAGTTAGCTCAATCAAATCATCGTCAGAGTCATCCCCCGCGCACACACACACACACACACACACACACACACACACGTGACCGGGTCAGTGCTTGTGTGCACGTACACTACCAAAAAAAGACTGTGTACATCCTCAGTGAAGGGAAAAAAAAATCACGTTAGAAATTAGTCCAGCTTTTCTTTCTTTCTTGCTGCTAACAGCCTCCAGACAGCACAGTGGATTTGTTATGTGTGTGCGTCCACTCGCATGTACATGCACGCGTGTGAGCAAGCGCGCACATGTGTGTAGGCAAGCATGTGCGCGCATGCATGTGCGTGCGTGAGCACAAGCATGTGCATGCGTGAGTACGTGTGCGTATGTGTGTATGTGTGTGTGTGTACGTGTGCAGAGTGCAATGGTACCAAACGTATGGAACCAAATTTGCACTCTAAATGGAACCAAACTGCCAATCTAAATGCAATGCAGCACAAATGGAATGAATTATTCCATGTCATGTGACATACACAGCACCAATCAAATGACAAGGATCCACTTAGCCGTATATATATATATATATATATATATATATATATATATATATATATATAGTATAGTATGGTATGGTATAGTATCACAGCAAATATAAAAATAAAAATTCTCCAACGGAAACAATTTGTTCTCAACACGTCATTAATATTAAACACAATATGGATTAGATAGGATAGAAAAATAAGTTTGATCGTATGAGTAATATTGCCAAAAAACATTTTTATTTCTCTCAGTTCAAGCATGAAACTATGGATGATTGTGGCACTAAAAATGACTGACGATGTTTAATCTTGGTTGCAGTAATGGATGAGCAGTAATTACAGTGTATCTGAGTTCAGGGTTTGGCGGTGTGCTGCTAATTGTTCTTCAACATGACTTCAGGGACTCTGCTGAATGTGCTTAATGATCCCAAATCAACCATTAACACAATCCATTACAATTTAAACAATCTTATCAAACGAGGAGATGCAAACACCACCACGAGATCTTAACGATAGTAATAAATAACCACTGCAATTATCGCTTTCTTAAAAATCATTATAGCATTTTAATAGAGCAGAAAGACACGTAACAGGAGCAATAACTGCAATGCCAGAACATGTCTGATTTAATGAGCGAATGAATGTGAAACATTCAATAAAAGTTGATGCTGAGAGAAGAGCAGTGACTTAATGCCAGAATATGTTCATGTAAGAAAAAATAAATAATGGAAAGTTAATTTCTCATTCTATCAGCATTCATGTTTTGTTCCTTCTGAACTGATGAAGACACTGTATAAAGTCATAGACAGCAGATTTTTCTTCTGTATGGCTGCAGTCATGTACGGTTCCTTTTCTATCTGTCTGAAATCGTCTGCTCTTGAGGCCTGAGCTTCTGTTTTACTACACAATAATAGAGCCTGATGCATCATTCAAGCACAGCAAACAGATGGTAAATTACATCTATTGTGATAGACAGAATTACAGCTGTTTGGAGATCTGATGTTGGTCTTTGTTCTGCTCCAGTGTAACTGCAAAGGATGTACATATTCTCAATATTAACACAATACGGTTTTGTTTTGTTTAAAGAAAGGTCCTTGAGCCTGATGATGATGATGAGGATGATGGTAATAATAATAATAATAATTATTATTATTATTATCCATCCATCCATCCATCCATTTTCTTCCGCTTTATCCGGAGTCGGGTCGCGGGGGCAGCAGCTCAAGCAAAGCCGCCCAGACCTCCCGATCCACACACACCTCCTCCAGCTCCTCCGGGGGAACCTCAAGGCGTTCCCAAGACAGCCGAGAGATGTAGTCCCTCCAGCGTGTCCTGGGTCTTCCCTGGGGCCTCCTCCCAGTGGGACGTGCCCGGAACACCTCTCCAGCGAGGCGTCCAGGGGGCATCCGGAAAAGATGCCCGAGCCACCTCAACTGACTCCTTTCAACGTGGAGGAGCAGCGGCTCGACTCCGAGCTCCTCCAGAGTGACCAAGCTCCTCACCCTATCTCTAAGGGAGCGCCCAGCCACCCTGCGGAGGGAACTCATCTCGGCCGCTTGTACTCGCGATCTCGTTCTTTTTTCATCCCGGACGCTTCACACTTGGCTGCAAACTGCCCCAGTGCACTCTGAAGGTCCTGATTTGACGAAGCCAACAGAACCACATCGTCCGCAAACAGCAGAGATGAGATTCTGTGGTTCCCAAACCAGACCCCCTCTACACCCTGGCTGCGCCTAGAAATTCTGTCCATAAAAATAATGAACAGAACCGGTGACAAAGGGCAGCCCTGGCGGAGGCCAACGTGCACTGGAAACAGGTTTGACTTACTACCAGCAATGCGAACCAAGCTCCTGCTGCGGTCGTACAGGGACCGGATAGCCCTTACCAAAGGACCCCGGACCCTGTACTCCCGGAGCACTCCCCACAGGGTGGGCCGAGGGACACGGTCGAATGCCTTCTCCAGATCCACAAAAGACATGTGGACTGGTTGGGCAAACTCCTATGAATCCTCGAGCACCCGATGGAGCATGTAGAGCTGGTCCAGTGTGCCGCGACCGAAGACCACACTGCTCCTCCTAAATCCGAGGTTCAACCATCGGTCGAATTCTCCTCTCCAGTACTCTGGAATAGACCTTACTGGGGAGGCTGAGGAGTGTGATCCCCCTATAGTTGGAACACACCCTCCGGTCCCCCTTCTTAAACAGAGGGACCACCACCCCGGTCTGCCAATCCAGAGGCACTGTCCCCGATCGCCACGCGATGTTGCAGAGGCGTGTCAGCCAAGACAGCCCCACAACATCCAGAGACTTAAGGTACTCAGGACGGATTTCATCCACCCCAGGAGCCTTGCCACCGAGGAGCTTTCTAACCACCTTAGTGACTTCAGCCTGGGTAATGGATGAGTCCGCCTCCGAGTCCCCAGTCTCTGCTTCCTCTTCGGAAGACGTGACGATGGGATTAAGGAGATCCTCGAAGTACTCCTTCCACCGCCCGACAACATCCCCAGTCAGGGTCAACAGCTCCCCACCCGCACCGTAAACAGTGCTGGTGGAGAGCTGCTTCTGCCTCCTGAGGCGTCGGACGGTTTGCCAGAATCTCTTCGAGGCCGACTGATAGTCCTCCTCCATAGCCTCTCCAAACTCCTCCCAGACCCGAGTTTTTGCCTCTGCGACCACACGGGCTGCGGCACGCTTGGCCTGCCGGTACCTGTCAGCTGCCTCTGGGGTCCCACCTACCAACAAAGATAAGTAGGACTCCTTCTTCAGCTTGATGGCATCCCTTACTTCCGGTGTCCACCACCGGGTTCGAGGATTGCCGCCGCGACAGGCACCAGAGACCTTGCGACCACAGCTATGAGCAGCCGCATCGACAATGGAGGTGGAGAACATGGTCCACTCGGACTCCATGTCTCCAACCTCCCCCGGGATCTGGGAGAAGCTCTCCCGGAGGTGGGAGTTGAAGACCTCGCTGACAGAGGGTTCCGCCAGTCGTTCCCAGCAGACCCTCACAATACATTTGGGCCTGCCAGGTCTTACTGGCTTCCTACCCTCCCCGCGGATCCAACTCACCACCAGGTGGTGATCAGCCGACAGCTCTGCCCCTCTCTTCACTCGAGTGTCCGAGACACGTGGCCGAAGGTCAGATGATATGACTACAAAGTCGATCATCGACCTCCGGCTCAGGGTGTCCTGGTGCCACGTGCACTTATGGACACCCTTGTGCTCGAACATGGTGTTCGTGATGGACAAACTGTGACTAGCACAGAAGTCCAACAACTGAACACCACTCGGGTTCAGATCAGGGAGGCCGTGCTTCCCGATCACCCCCCTCCAGGTCTCCGGGCCGCTGGGCCACCCGCCCTCGACCGCCACCCAATCCTCTCTGCACCCGACCCCCATGGCCCCCTCTGCAGGTGGTGAACCCACAGGAGGTATTATTATTATTATTATTATTATTATTATTGTTGGCAGTACAGTTGGTTAGTTATTGGTGAACTCTGTTGGCTCAGAGGGCCTTCTTTAGCCATTGGGGTCTTCAACACTCAGGCAGCTGTGTGTGCATGAGAAATGCACCCCTCACAATTCAAGTGACACTCATCATCTGAGTCTCCCTAAAGGTGTAGTCACACTGTGACAAACTAGGGTAAACTGAATACAATGTATTTACAGAATTTGTCCATGGAAAAAATTGTCTAATCCATCAGTCTATGGTGGTTTGGGGGTTCTGGAATGGGTGGACAACCATAGAATTTGGGTGCACAGTGCTTCCAGATGCAAACAGAAGATGAACAGATAACATACAGATAAAACTAGCATCTACCAGACGTCCACTAGCACGCTAACAAACTAGTACAGGACAAAATGGAAAACAAATGTGCAATCACTGGAGAAGCTCTCTGTCTGATCAATCAATCAATCAATCAATTTTTTTATATAGCGCCAAATCACAACAAACAGTTGCCCCAAGGCGCTTTATATTGTAAGGCAAGGCCATACAATAATTATGTAAAATCCCAACGGTCAAAACGACCCCCTGTGAGCAAGCACTTGGCTACAGTGGGAAGGAAAAACTCCCTTTTAACAGGAAGAAACCTTCAGCAGAACCAGGCTCAGGGAGGGGCAGTCTTCTGCTGGGACTGGTTGGGGCTGAGGGAGAGAACCAGGAAAAAGACATGCTGTGGAGGGGAGCAGAGATCAATCACTAATGATTAAATGCAGAGTGGTGCATACAGAGCAAAAAGAGAAAGAAACAGTGCATCATGGGAACCCCCCAGCAGTCTACGTCTATAGCAGCATAACTAAGGGATGGTTCAGGGTCACTTGATCCAGCCCTAACTATAAGCTTTAGCAAAAAGGAAAGTTTTAAGCCTAATCTTAAAAGTAGAGAGGGTGTCTGTCTCCCTGATCTGAATTGGGAGCTGGTTCCACAGGAGAGGAGCCTGAAAGCTGAAGGCTCTGCCTCCCATTCTACTCTTACAAACCCTAGGAACTACAAGTAAGCCTGCAGTCTGAGAGCGAACTTCCCAATAGACTTCAGCTGACAAGGAATAAATGTAAGAAATGAGAATAGGATTTGTACAGGACAAAAACAGACACAATATCTAAATTTCATTTCAGTTGGTCATGCGTTGCCTCAACCTGTCACAGTGTGACACCTGCTTAAGTGACCACTTGTTTGACACAAAGTCAATTCAGCAGTACCCAAGGATCCCCCAAAGACAGAGTCCCAAAAACATCTAGTTGTCACCTTAGGTGACTGCTAAGCATCCAAGTCTCCCAACAACACAGTAAAACAGGCAGCACCATGACCCAAAAGACTCTGATATTTGTTCTCCTTCAAAGATCTTGAAATCGCCAAACTCCTCTAGCAGCATGACTCCATAAACTCTGGCATCTCTCACTCTCAGATACAAATGTCACTGCTGAGATAAGTGAATGTTTCTGCAAGTTCAACACTTTCCCACATACAAAAACACTTCGGGTGATCGAGTCCAGGAAGTTATTAAAACTCAGAATTTTATTCTTAATCCACAACAATCACAAACCCAGACACACTGATTCTTCTCTCAGCTTGTCAAGTGCTGCAATCAGGGTATTTAATTGATTCCACAAAGATCACACCATCATTTGGAAAGTCAAGGTCAGTAAACCATTTCTTACCAACAAAAGCATCTAAGTCACTGGAATCCACAATTCTACCCAGAACCCAGTCCATGCAAGCATTGACCAATGTAGGAAACAGAACACATTCCTGACAAACACCAGTTTTTCCTGGGAAAAGCTCACTTGGAAAATGAATGAGTTAATTAATTATTTATTGTAATGAGCAAATTCTTTAAAACCAGAGCAGATCCTTGAAAACTAGTTCAGATTATTTGGTCTATGAAGTAGATCTGAAAGGTGACCTAATGCAACGACTACAACCCCTGGCAAAAATTATGGAATCACCGGCCTCAGAGGATGTTCATTCAGTTGTTTAATTTTGTAGTAAAAAAGCAGATCACAGACATGACACAAAACTAAAGTCATTTCAAATGGCAACTTTCTGGCTTTAAGAAACACTATAAGAAATCAAGAAAAAAAGATTGTGGCAGTCAGTAACGGTTACTTTTTTAGACCAAGCAGAGGAAAAAAATATGGAATCACTCAATTCTGAGGAAAAAATTATGGAATCACCCTGTAAATTTTCATCCCCAAAACTAACACCTGCATCAAATCAGATCTGCTCGTAGACACTGACCCTATGCCATGACATTGACCCTATGTGTCTTTTTGCAAGGAATGTTTTTGCAGTTTTTGCTCTACGGCAAGATGCATTATCATCTTGAAAAATGATTTCATCATCCCCAAACATCCTTTCAATTGTCCAAAATATCAACATAAACTTGTGCATTTATTGATGATGTAATGACAGCCATCTCCCCAGTGCCTTTACCTGACATGCAGCCCCATATCATCAATGACTGTGGAAATTTACATGTTCTCTTCAGGCAGTCATCTTTATAAATCTCATTGGAAAGGCACCAAACAAAAGTTCCAGCATCATCACCTTGCCCAATGCAGATTCGAGATTCATCACTGAATATGACTTTCATCCAGTCATCCACAGTCCACAATTGCTTTTCCTTAGCCCATTGTAACCTTGTTTTTTTCTGTTTAGGTGTTAATGATGCCTTTCGTTTAGCTTTTCTGTATGTAAATCCCATTTCCTTTAGGCGGTTTCTTACAGTTCGGTCACAGACGTTGACTCCAGTCTCCTCCCATTCGTTCCTCATTTGTTTTGTTGTATATTTTTCGATTTTTGAGACATATTGCTTTAAGTTTTCTGTCGTGACGCTTTGATGTCTTCCTTGGTCTACCAGTATGTTTGCCTTTAACAACCTTCCCATGTTGTTTGTATTTGGTCCAGAGTTTAGACACAGCTGACTGTGAACAACCAACATCTTTTGCAACATTGCGTGATGATTTACTCTCTTTTAAGAGTTTGATAATCCTCTCCTTTGTTTCAGTTGACATCTCTCGTGTTGGAGCCATGATTCATGTCAGTCCACTTGGTGCAACAGCTCTCCAAGGTGTGTTCACTCCTTTTTAGATGCAGACTAACGAGCAGATCTGATATGATGCAGGTGTTAATTTGGGGGATGAAAATTTACAGGGTGATTCCATAATTTATTCCTCAGAATTGAGTGATTCCATATTTTTTTCCTCTGCTTGGTCTAAAAAAAGTAACCGTTACTGACTGCCACAATCTTTTTTTCTTGATTTCTTATAGTGTTTCTTAAAGCCAGAAAGTTGCCATTTGAAATGACTTTAGTTTTGTGTCATGTCTGTGATCTGCTTTTTTTCTACAAAATTAAACAACTGAATGAACATCCTCCGAGGCCGGTGATTCCATAATTTTTGCCAGGGGTTGTATATATGTTTTTAATACAAGTTGTCTTCTGAGGAGTTGAGGGTATAGCTAGAATGACTGTGTCACGGGTGGTTACGTGGCGAGAGTCAGATGAGAATGCGATTTTCCCCATGTGAGACTAATAAAGGAATATTTTATAACTTATCATAAATATCAGCTATCACATTTTCCCCACTTGGTGCGCTTCTCTGTGCATGATCCAGTGCACAGGTGCCTCATTATTGAGGACCCCAGGAGAAAGTCAAAGGGGTGTGTGTGTGTGTGTGTGTGTGTGTGTGTGTGTGTGTGTGTGTGTGTGTGTGTGTGTGTGTGTGTGTGTGTGTGTGTGTGTGTGTGTTACAAGAATTAGCAGCGTCAGTTAGCTCAATCAACTCATGTCTCAGTAGAATCATAGAATCACTGTCCCGTGTGCACACACACGCAACCGGGTTGGCACTTGTGCATGCGTGTACTACCAAAAAAAGACTGTGTACATCCTCAGTGCAGCGGAAAAAAAATCACGTCAAAAATTAGTCCAGCTTTTCATTTCAAATTCCTGCCAACAGCCTCCAGACAGCGCAGTGGATTTGTTTTGTGTGTGCGTGCGCGGTGTGTGTGTGTGCGGGCACGTGCATGTGTGGGCACGCGTATGTGCATGCATGAGCGCGTGCACATGCATGAGCGCATGCACATGTGGTGCATGCATGAGCACATGCACATGTGGTGCATGCATGAGCGCATGCACATGTGGTACATGCATGTGCATGCACAAGGACATGCACACGTGCGTGTGTGTGTGCACATGTGCAGAGTGCAATGGTACCAAAATGTATGGAACCAAATTTGCAATCTAAATGGAAACAATGCAACACAAATGGGATGAATTAATCCATGTCATGTGACATACAAAGCACCAATCAAATGAGAAGGATGCACTCAGCCGTTATATAATAAACACTATCACATTACTACTGCTCCTGTGAGCATATTGGTCTAAAACAATGAGAGTTTGTGCATTCATGTCATCCTTCAGCAGAAAGAGTGTTTGACCAGCACATATCAAGTCTAAAGTCCAGTGCTGTCTAATATAAGACTGCACAAAGACCACCACATTCAAGACACACCTGACATAAATGGCTTCAAAATGCACGTACAATCTACCTGCACATACCGTCAACTGTCCTCTCTCTCTCTCTCTCTCTCTCACTCTCTCTCTGTTATGAAGGAAGTCGGTGGAAAATGGGTCATTATTTCTCAAGATAATGCATCAAAAATGTTGCTTTCACATTGGGATTATATGAAAATATCACAGGAAGTAGAAGATCTGCTTGGGAAGTTGGCTGTTATCCATCCTAACAATGTGACCCACCCAACAAGTGATGACACACTTGATGCTCTGGAGCTTGGCTTCAGCCAGGACCCTGATGTTGGTATGGTAGTCTTCACACCTGATGCAGAGGATAATCCTCAGGCAGCATTGGAGGAATTGTTTGAGGGTCTTCAGGTAGCAACAGTAGGTGGTCCAGGTCTCAAATCAGTACAGCGGGGTTGGCATGACAACAGCTTTGTGGACAAAGATTTTTGTCTCATGTCGTTGAAAACATGAGTGTGAAGCCAGCCGAAGACAGTTCCTTCACTTGAGTCGGTGTTGGGTCTAGTCATTGATGTCACATTTGATGACATATGGTATGAAAAGTGGATCACTTTCTCCAGGACACGTCTTTGGTTTGAGCATATTGGGGGTCAGGCCTGCTTTACTCCTGATTGAACACTGAAGGCTTTATTCAGACGTGGTACTTATCAGCAATGACATGTACAGTAAATCAGCATTTGGAACAGCATAGAAGGTGATGGTCTAGTGGTTAAGTGTTGAACTTGAGACCAGAGGATCCTCGACTGAAACCCCAGTCTGACCAGAAAATCACAAAGGGTCCTTGGTCAAGGTCCTTAATCCCCAAGTTGCTCCTGGTGTGTGGTGAGCACCTTGCATGCACCACCCTGACATTGGGGTGTGAATGTGTCTGTATGAATGGGTGAATGTGAGGCATCACTGTAAAGCGCTTTGAGCTTCTGTTTCAGATGGAAAAGCACTATATAAATGCAGTCCATTTACCAAGTATAATCTAAAACAAATTCTGGAATGACCTTGGAAATTTTCTATATTTTCTCAGGAATCCTTCTTGATGAAATATGATGGTCAGCTTGTAAATATTCTGAAATCCTTATGGCAGTCTTTCTAATATACAGTTGTATGACTTCTCTTGACTTTCCCCTCCTCCTGTAATCCAGTGCCGCTTGTGCTGTAGCTCCAGAATTGTCACTCACAAGATAACTTGGTTTCCATTCAACACCATGCATGCTATCTGGTCCTGAGGGCATGCAGAGGTGAAATGTTCAGATGTAATTAATCATTTTCATTGATGCAGCTCGAGGTGTTCTGCAGAACATCTGTCAAAAACCACGCTGGCACGGGCGAGACGGCATGGCAGCGAGGCTGGCAGAATGATTAGTGGAGTGCTGATGGACTTTTTTTTCCAAAATAAAGTAACTTAATAGTGGCTTTCACCAAGCTCTTTAATGAATATGTATTTTTGGTGATAATGGAAGTGCACTCTTCATGAAGATCTAGGAAGGAGAATGTGGCTTCTGCGCAGGTACTGTGACTGTATGTTTTAGAATAAAGTTCACATAAGAGAAAAGGCATAATAAAATGATGTACATTTATTCCAAACGCTTGCCTTTTATGCTCACAATGCCCTGCCGTTACAGCCTCAGCTCTTCTAAGAATTGAATTTGGAATGAAGGTTTGCAGCATTTCAACCTCGGTCGGGACTAAAAACCTAAATTGAATTCAGTCAGCTGGAAAAAAAAAAAGATTTATGGTCAAATTAAAATAAAATGGCAAGGAAAAGGTCACTGCCATCACAGCTCGCAATGTGGATCTTCATGTTCACGTGCTACGCCCCAACCTGGAGGAGGAGAAGGAGAATGAGGGGGAAGAGAATTGAACATGAATCTCATCTAATTGGTGTCATATGTGGTGATCATAAGCAATGTTCCTCTAATGCTGCAGGAAAGCAAAGATTCTGGTTTGCAAGATTTACACAGGAAGAAATGCTGTATTCTGTATTTATTTAACTGGTGATGTCAACTGGTCCCACATAGTGTGTGTGTGCGTGCACAGTCCATATCCAGTGGCTTTGTATTTCGAAATATCGCAAACTCTCAAGGTGCGAGATTTCATCCGAGATCCATGAGGGACAAGTTTCGGTTTGCTGGGAGAATTGTTGCAATCTCTGTGGTTCTTTGTGTGGGAATCTGTAGTATGTTTTTTGGATCCTAGGCGCATTATCCTTCCCAGATGAGTTGCTGCACAGTGGAGTGTCACAAAAACATGAGCCACTTTCCTTCTTTTCAGACCAGTACATTTAGATGAATCACTCAAAAAATGGGCATCTTCTGTCCTCACCGTTGTTCATATCTGCACCGGAAATTGTGGTGTGCTGATTTTTGCACCAAAAATCATAGTGGATTGTAGGAAAATTACAGTGCATTTATGGAAATGTGAAGCCACTGAATATGGGACAGGAGGTAGAGCGTTGTTGAGAACGTATGACCTGGACCTGGTTAGGACAAATGGAAACTAGAAAACGGACAAGCTCGGCTAGCAGGCTAGCCTCAGTTCATGTGCTTATTGCATCATATTTTGGGGGTGCTGCTGAGCTGTGGTTTGCTTTTGTGTGGGCATCAAAAATGATGACAATAACTGTAAATTAACAACATAGTGTCATAAAGGTACTGATTGCTGCTACAAATGCTAACACTGTTAGAATCCAAATATCATCACATGATGTTTTCATTCAATGCAAATACTGGTGCACACACATCTTAGATGATGTGTTTGGAGAATTAACCACACAACAAGCCATATTATTACAGATATTTGTAATAAAATGCTACAGTAGCTGCAGCCTGAGCCCGCCTTTGGCTGACCGCAGCGACAATGCATGGAAAAAAAATGCATCAACACGCCGGTTATCACTCAAAGTGTCCATGCCCATAATGTGTTTGCAGAACGTGAAAATGAACACAGTGATGATGATGATGTCTGAAAGACGATAAATAGTAAAAGTAACTTCCTTCAGCTGCTCTCTTGTTTTCACTCACGGTCGCCACCACAGATCCAAGCTGGATCTGTATGTTGATTTGGCACAACACCGGGTGCCCTTCCTGACGCAACTCCACCTTATGCGTTTTGACCAAAGACGTTTTCATTTATTTCTGGTAGTTGGGATTAATATTGTAACTGGTGTTGGAATGAAGCTGGACTGAAGCATGCTGGGAGTTCAGAGTCTGCAGTAATCTTATTTCACTACCTGATAAGCACCAGCAGTGTTTCCTTTCACAGTTTGTCATATCTCTTAAGGTGTCGTCTCTCTGGATCACTCAGCTGTACCGTTCTGTCCTTCCAGATGCTGTCATCCGATAATCACTGGACATAAAATGCAAAATAACCCCGGTGATGCGTAAGGCAATCGCATCCTCCATCCCGGCCACTCCTATATCTGAATTACTGTCATCGAGTGTCTGCGGTGGGAAACGCGTGCAGCGAGCACGCTGCATTCCATCACCTTTTTTGGCCACATCTCTGAGCAATAGAACCAAAGCCAGCCTCATTTGTTACAAAATCAAAATCAAACAAAAGGCATTGGTGTTGAATTGTAAACCAAACAAATACAAGATAAAGCCTATAAACCCGCAAATACTTTTAAAACGTGTTTATTTTACTTGTATACACATATTTCCCCCTCACTCTATTAGTCAAAAGGACAAAAACACATTGAGCGAAAAGATCAGCGAGGGAACAGAGAATGAGAGTGTCAGTCAAGCTGTGTGAAGAGCGCCAAGTAATGCAGCAGGAAGATTAGCAGTCACCTGACCTACTGACCGGGTCCCATTTCTGTCAGAAAATGCACTGTCTGTGACGCGAGCCTCTGTTAATGTCTGACATCCGTCTCCATCAGGACTGCTTCCCTGCCAAAGGTTGGGATGTGACCGTGAACATATCCCACTAACTCTGCTCTTCTGCCGTTTCATCAAGGAGCAATATAAGATTTGTAATGACGACCTGCTACGACATCAGCAGCAAACAGCTCCTGCAAACGTGTCGCAGAAATTTTAAGATGTAATTTCAGCTTGTTATTTCCGTCAGCTGAAATGTGCATTCAGAGCCAAAACTGCTGCTGGTTAAATCACATCAATTTCATGACTGAAGCAAAACCTGCAAGGAAATGAAATGAAGGCAATTGTTTTATAATATAGCCCGGAAAATGACATTTGACTATTCTTGTGCAATAATGGATAAGGAATTGTCTTCAGGAACACCAAAGGGAAAAACATGAAACATGAGATATGAGAGATCTGGTTGGGCTTAATGTCATGGTGGTTGGCACCAAACAACCTATAAATGATGGCAAAAATTGCTTTTTCTTTTTATTGGGATTGTTGTCGGTCTGGAACGATGCATGAGAGAGTGACGTTCCCTCGGGGGTGAGGAAGATTGCCTCTTGATCGATTCCCCGACGAGATGGTGGACAAGTTGATGACTAAACAGGCTCAGTTGTGATGCGCACAGTTTCTTTTCTGTTGACCCAGAGAAGCCTGTGCATGGGTTTGTTTAATGTGGGAATATTGTTGCACACCGACAAACACACAGTCCTTGACAGATCCTTAGCCTGGTCCGATGGCTGGGAAATCCAAGACGTTGAAAGTCTGAGGACCTGCTGCAGCCTTCATCCACCTTCACAGCCGCTGGGTGACAAGCCATCCCCTCTTCCACCTGATCTGCCGTTGAGGACATTTTGTTGCACCAGAGCCCCGATAGCTGTCTCTTGCTCAGGGTTCCTCTTGGGCCTTGATGGCTACTGAAGCAGCCATGGGGCACACAAGGTCCCCACCATATCTCACCCCAACAGGAAATCCCCTGGGTGATTCTTAAGACTACGGGCACTTATGTCCTTTGATCATATTGTATGAAAAACAGAAAAAAGGGGAAATTTCACACTTTTATAGTTATCTTTACAATGAAAGTGTGTTAAGAAATTTGTTCTAGTAGTCTATGATGACTTTTTCGCCTTTTTTTCGCCTTTTTCAGCATCATTATATGCATGTGCTTGTCCCACACCCAGACTTTTGATCTTCAATGATAAAAATGAATGGTAAAGAAATGTTTTTTCTAATGTTTTAAAATATCTCTGAATAAAATATCAGTAAAATAATCAAAACATAATTGGGGTATTCAATGTCATACAACTGTTGTGATTTTTTTAAACAAAATGTAGTTGTCCCACACTATTGCCGTAATTTCCACCACAACACTGTAATGTCCCTTTAAACAGTTTGTATGAAAGATTGTTTGGGTAGTTTCTATGGAGTTAAACAGTGACATCAGAGCACATGTATATAGCGCCAAATCACAACAAACAGTTGCTCCAAGGCACTTTATATTGTAAGGCAATGGTGTGGTGGAAATTACATTTACAAGGCCAATAGTGCCCATAGTTAAAGAATCACCCCCCTACTTGATCTGTTACCCAGGTGTCACAACGCGGATGAGGGGTTGGATTTTTGACACCCTTATGGACATCTACTTTTCAGTGCACTGCAAATGAATTATTAAAACATGAAAATACAGTAGTGTTCAGAATAATAGCAGTGCTATGTGACTAAAAAGATTAATCCAGGTTTTGAGTATATTTCTTATTGTTACATGGGAAACAAGGTACCAGTAGATTCAGTAGATTCTCACAAATTCAACAAGACCAAGCATTCATGATATGCACACTCTTAAGGCTATGAAATTGGGCTGTTAGTAAAAAAAAAAAAAGTAGAAAAGGAGGTGTTCACAATAATAGTAGTGTGGCATTCAGTCAGTGAGTTAGTCAATTTTGTGGAACAAACAGGTGTGAATCAGGTGTCCCCTATGTAAGGATGAAGCCAGCGCCTGTTGAACATGCTTTTCTCTTTGAAAGCCTGAGGAAAATGGGACGTTCAGGACATTGTTCATTATTACATTTTAAATGGTTTGGGTTTGGATTAGAATAATGGCTTGGACCTGCATAAAATTTTTGTGAAATATATAAAAACTTTGAAAATTTCAAAACAACAACAAAAGCTTCTACTTCTGGACCATGACTTTGGTCCATAGTTCAGATCCACAAACTGCTTGGAACAGTGAGAAAGGTAAAAAGCGTGCAGTGATGTCCATAGTTCATCAGTTAAAGCCCTACAGACAGAAACCTCTTTTTGTATTGTTAGTATTTCTGTTGTGTTGTGGCTATTCACCTTCTTTATGTGTTGTCTATGTTTTTGTCTGCATTGTTTGAATTTGCAGCAGACACATTATCGCATTAAATTGTTACACGTGCTGCAGGTTACGTTCATCTTCCCTGTTTCTAAACATTCTCAATTTGCAAGACTTTTTATAAAAAAAAAAAAACTAGCTGTCATAGATTTGATGCAGGTCTTTTTTGTATTTGTAAGTGTTTTCTGCATTTACTTGTGATGTCTTAATGTGGAAGTGGTTTGGTCTTTCTTGGCCACCGTATCAAAAACACTGTTACCAAAAACATTGTTTCGGTAGTGTGGCTTCTTTCTTCATTAAAAGTGGCATCAACGGGGACAAATACCTCATCCATCTTGGTTTCCCTGAAATGTCAAGTGTGTTTTGAGTAACAACATATGAGAACAATGAATAATTAGAATCAGCAATGGGAGATCTGGTGTCTGCTTTTGGAAATTAGAGTCGTCGTTTTATACTGTAACACACATTTTTCAGCAAACAGGCGCCATAGATGTTTGTAGCCACAAATGCTACATACAATACGGTCTATAAGTATTTGGATGGTGATATGCTTCATAATTTTGTTTCAGTAGACCACCACAATGGAACTGAAATCAGACAGTCCAAATGTTCTTGTAGTGTAGACTATCAGTTATAATTAAAGTGGTTTAACAAAAATATTACATTAACCATTTAGATTTACAGCCCCTTTTAGAAATAGTCCTCCTGTTTCCAAAGCCCATAGGTAATTGGACAAACTAAATATAATTAATATCATTTTAATACAAATGATCACTTTTACAGCCCGTTTTCTTGAGACAAGTCAGGAGATGGACACATAAACATTTCCAAGTCACTGAACGTGTCACTGAAATTATGATCACCAAGTCACTGAAATTATGATCTTAAAAATCAAAATTGGGAAGAGGTTTATGTCGGTGACGTTAATGTAGCATATAGTTCATTCATGAAAATACTGATGAAATCATATAATAAAAATTGTAAATTAATAAAAACTAGTAAGAAAAGAGTAAATAAACCATGGCTGACCAAGGGAATAAAAAACGCTTGTGTAAAGAAAAACTATTTATATAAGTGCTTTTTAAAAATGCAAACAAAGGAAACAGAACACAGATACAAAAAATATAAAAATAAACTATTGACAATAATTAGGAAACAAAAAAAAGATTATTATAGTGAACAACTGAATAAGAGTAAAGATAATATGAGGGCAACATGGGGAATTATAAAAAGTGTGATGGAAAGTGACGGAGTGAAATCAACTTTTCCGAATTACCTTGTCAAGGAAAATAAAGAGATAAATGATATAAAAGAAGTTGTAAATGAGTTTAATGATTATTTCTCAAAGGTGGGATCAAATCTGGTGGGAAATAAACCAATAGTAGAAGATAAATTAAATACAATTGTAAATACGGTCAATAGTATTTTCCTTGACAATGTGGAAAAAGATGAAATAAGGAATATTGTAAAAAAAACTGTGTAAGCAAAAGATCAACTGACTATGAAGATTTAGACATGATGACTGTAAAAAGTATAATAGAAACTGTTATTGAACCATTCACTTACATTTGTAATCTGTCTCTGTCAACAGGAATTTTCCCAGACGAAATGAAAATTGCCAAGGTAGTCCCATTATATAAAAATGGAGACAAACATAACGTTTCAAATTACAGGCCAGTGTCATTGCTTCCACAGTTTTCTAAAATTATGGAAAAGGTTTTTGTGACAAGATTGGATAAATTCATTGAGAAACATCATATTTTAAATAATGCTCAGTATGGATTCAGAACAAAACATTCAACAGCTATGACAATTATGGAACTAACAGAAAATATCAACAGCAATAGATAATAAGGATTATATGAAAAGCTTTTGACGTTATCGATCATTCAAGATTGCTTCACAAGTTACAACAATATGGAATAAGAGGGGGTAAAAGGCTACTTAGAAAATAGAAAACAGTTTGTTCAGATAAATAATACTAAATCAGAATTGTGTAATATTATGTGTGGAGTACCACAAGGGTCGGTACTTGGACCCAAACTGTTTATTTTGTATATCAATGATTTTGTGAATATATCTAATGTACTTGGTAGCATTTTATTTGCTGACGATACAACATTATTTTACTCTGGATCAGATATACAGGAAGTAGCACAAGTGATAAATACAGAGTTGGAAAAAGTGAAATATTGGTTTGATATAAACAGATTGTCACTTAATCTTAATAAAACAAATTTCATATTGTTTAATGACAGAGTTAAAAAAAATGATGTGTCATTAAAAATAGATGGAATGGACATTCAAAGGGTAAAAGAAACGAAATTTTTAGGAGTTATGATTGATGAAGATTTTACATGGAAGTCACACATAAATTACATAAAAGTAAAGATAGCGAAAGCCATTGCTGTTTTGCATAAAGTTAAATATTCATTAAATCCTTATGGATTATTAACATTGTACAATTCATTGATTGTTCCATATTTGACTTATTGTGTAGAAATCTGGGGATCAACATGTACAACTTATACACAACCTTTATTTATTTTGCAGAAAAGAGCTTTAAAAGTGATTGGCAACAGTCGATTTAGAGATCCATCTAATCCATTGTTTATTAAGTATAGGGTACTTAAATTTCATGATTTAGTTGATTTGAAATTACTACAAATAATGTACCAAGCGAATAACAATGCCTTACCAATAAACATTCAAAATATGTTTGAAAAAAGAGTAAGTAGTTATAATTTGAAGGGCATAGAAGTCTTTAAAAAACCAAGATTCAGAACCAAGATAAAGGAACGGAGTATTGCAGTGAATGGTGTAAAATTATGGAACAGCCTCAACAAAGAAATCAAAGAATCAAGGTCGCTTAAATTATTTAAAAAACATATTAAACTTGATGTATTTCGTAAGTATGAAACTATGAAATAAGTCAGTGGGCTGTAACAAAGCCAAAAAGTAATCTGTTAATAATGTTTAGAATGTTTGAAGTTTAAAATGTAATCTATTAGGGATGTAGTCTTTTAAATAATGGTTAAAATTAGGAAAGTCGGTGGCATGTGACAAAGTCATAGAAATGCAATGATGTCGATTGATGATGCTTTGCAAGATTGTATTGTAAAAAAGGGGCAGAATATATAAGACTTGTTCTTCCAAACTGCTCCTTTTCGTTCAATGGTTTGTAATGTTTTGTTAATTTTGCTTTTCTGTTTTTCTTTTAAATTAATGAAATAAATTATCAATACAATACAATGTCAGTCTTCGTTTGCATCAATCAGTGTGGCACTGTTTGGTAAATCTGTCTGGAGTAGGCAGTTCTCAAAAACTGAGTGTGCAAGAAGGAAAAGAGTGAGGGAAGCCACCAAAATACACAACTTCCGTGGCTGTGACTGAAGAAAATGTGCATAGATTCAAAAGGCAATACAGGGAAGGCTTCAAAGACCTTCAGAACAACAAAGGCAGCAAGAAGACAGATTAAATTTCAAATCCCATCTGTGGAACCTAAAAGGACAAAAGCCCACTTAACAAAAGTCCAAAACAAAGATTTATTCTGGTAGGTTTATGTAGCACAATCACATCTACAGAGGGGAAAAAAAGCTGGTTTGTTGCCATATGATTTTTCTACTATTAGTCAGCCAACAGCTCAACATAACAGTCAAATTTATACCATTAAAGCTCAATATTGCACTCAATTTGATTATGGACACTGAAAGAACTATTGCCTGTAAATTACACAATGTGGTCGACACGAATCCTAATTTTAATTGCTTTCCTTGTAGATTTCCTATCTGACCTTTTCACACAACTAAAAAAACCCCTGAGGAACAGCATACCTTTGCAATTATCCTCCACGTAAACAGCCCAAATGTTCACAACTAATTCCATAATAATGTTCCATTGCTGCTGCCAAACATAAGCTATAAATATTACACTGATCTGTGAAGCATTCAGGTTTAATCACTTACAAAGTGAGAGAATATCAGCTCTGAAGTTTTGGCCATGTGGGACATTTATATGGGAATGATCCAGCATGTAGGTACCTCAGTGTTGAGGACCACAGGAACTGCAAAAGGTCAAGAGAATGCCAATGTTTCACCTGGCTGCAGCAGAGAGATAGTTACTTTCAAGAGCTGGGGATGGAGCGGTCGTCTGCCTGCATGGTTGCTAGGAATAGTTCTGGTGTGTGCTGAAAGTAGCAGACTACACCATTACCACATTCTCTCAGACCTGACCTGATCTGTTTTATCATGTATCAAGAAACTACACAACTGTAAGCCATAAAATATGAGTATGACCAAAGACAGGGAGAAAATGGTTGACTTTGTAGACTTTGGTCAGGGTAACCAGGACGGAAATGTTAACGCTAAAGAGGTGCTGGACTATTTGGTATGTGTAGATGCTGTGGATGGTAGCATGTGGGAACTGCTGGGGATCCAGAGCGTGGCTATCTGTTAGAGGACCATCATGTGGTCAAGGAATTGTAGGCCATTTTACTGGGACTTTGCTCGTCACTTCTTGGTTCTTTTGAGCTAGGAGTTGTTGTGATGACTGGACTATATGATTGTTTAGCTCCAATAGTTCTGTCTGTGCTTCTTTGACAATTCTTTCTTCTACTCCTCATTATTTTGTTATTGTTAGAATGACCAAAGCACATGGTCACCCCACTGAGACCTGGTCTGCTTGAGGTTTCTTCCTATAAGAAGAAGATGAACCACTGTTGACTATGTGAGTACACATGGAGTGGGTACAGTTTAAATCTTACTCTATGTGTAGTACCTTCGGGTGTGTTATGTTGTGAATTGGTGCTCTATATGTAATTTGGAATTATGGTTGGGGTGGAACATCCTGAAAACGCATTAGAAAGGCAGCCATATCATATTTGCAACAGAGATAAAAACAATGTTTTTCAAGCATAATTTTTTTGTTAAAGCAGTGTAGTTTCTTCATGCAATGAAAATGAGCTGTGGGACTTTGTGAATGTTTATCATTTATCTCCAACTGTATTTAATGGTAGAAATAAAGAACACTAAACTCCCATAACTTGACACCTACAAGCATCAGTACTTCTTAACAGCTTGATGAATGTGCCAAAATCTTGCACATATATCTTCACTAATGACAATCGCAAAACTCTGAGTGCTCACCAACCTGCAGTTGCACCTTGAGATTCTGAAAGTGTCAAACAAAAACGATGACAGGATGCTTTCCTGGATTAACCCAACAGTGACGTGTTGAATTCCACTCAATGACACTTCCAGAAAGAGTCTTGGCACCTTATCTTCCTATAATAGTCATATTTTGAAAAAAAAAGCACATATAGGCATAATTGGTTTGAACTTTGTGTAGGTGGTGAAGGCGCTAAATTCTGAAAGCGCTGCGATTCCACACAGACCTGCCAGAAGCCACAAAGGCTAGAACTCCGAATCAGCCAGGCCCCCAAAATGCCTCAAAATCAACACTTCCAGTAATGAGCTTGTGCCCCATTGATCATCGGTATAGGGAGCTCCCAGCGTGAGCTGCAAATGTTTTAACACGGGAAGATTCAACAGACAGTAAGTCAAGAGGATAAGAGCTCATTGGTGAAGAGTTTAGCAGCATGCAGTCGCAGCATTTCCTCTTCAAGCATCTGCCTGCACATTATTAAAGATGTAATAAAATCATCTGGAAAGAACTGCATGACAGCATCTTACAACTCCAAGTCGTTAACGTGTGAGAACATAAAGTTTTCAGGATCATTAATCAGTTCATATTAAGTGGAAAAAAAATACAGCCCCAACTCCAACTGTAACATTAAACTTGATATCTGCACGGCCGTAAAGAAATCAGATCATCTGACTTTATTATGGGTATTGCCTTTTCAGGACACCTCCAGAAATTTATGGGAAATGTTGTAAGTTTAATGTGAAAGACGCCACGGAGGAATCCTAATACAGTAGTGACCTGTTTGAGAAAAGCACTTTACTGGTTTTCACAAACATCACAGTTACAGTTATATGAAGGGTTCCAGTCGGATTGGAGTCCGTCCCATCAGTGTCTCCACACGTATCCTACCTTAATGCACCTCTACGATTAATGCAACTGCTAAATCAGCTTTGCTTCACTATATTGCTTTTCAGCTTAGCTGAAAAATACTGAACCGTTACCTTTGTCTGTCCGATGATAGAACCATAACTTCAAAGAGTTAAGAAACAAAAAAGTAATTTTAATGAAAGTGATCACTGATCCATTGGTGCTAGCTGTGTTTAAGGATTGAAATACCCCCTAAGATTGTCAACTGTGGAATTATTGAATCGATCAGAACTTCATTTACAATGATGAACTGCCATTTTTTAATAATCCAGTAGAGAGAAAAATATAAGAATATTAGCAGCTATTAGCCATGTAAAACTTCAAACAGATCTGAAAGGAAGCTTCAGGAGACTATGCTGTTGATGGAGATTTTTTTTTAAATTAAATCATTGACCATATTGATGGCTGTAATCAAACAGAACGAAAAGCTCCATAAAATTGACTCCATCACTCCCTGTTGCAAACCATCATCCACTCATTCATGAGATGCTACAATTCCACTGCCGTCGTTTTGATGTTCAGCCTTACCACCCTGATCCCATCAGATCTCAGACGCCAATCAGAGGAGCTCCTGATTATTAATGGGCTGGCCAGAAGCTGTCAGCAGGTTTCTCTATGTTGAACTGGTCTTGCACCAAGAAGGCCATCTGCATTTATACCAAATCCCAAAGTGGATCTTTACTGGATCCACTGTGGAGACATCAAGTTAACAGTGGTAGCCAAATACTTTTTGTTTTTCCAATTTTCAACCTAACACTCATTAAAATGAGCTAAAACATGTAAGCTGATTTTTTTATTCAGTTATGTGTGTGTGTGTGTGTGTGTGTGTGTGTGTGTGTGTGTGTGTGTGTGTGTGTGTGTGTGTGTGTGTGTGTGTGTGTGTGTGTGTGTGTGTGTGTGTGTAAAACATTACTATCACCATGTTCCATTTCCCTTCTGGATGTTTTCCATCACAGTGGACCATCTGTTTTCCATCAGCAATCGAGTGCCTGATAAAGAGCTCCAAACAAAAAAGGTTTTGTTTGGAGCTTCATTCTGACGTGGAGGCAAAACAAGGAGATTTTTCCAGACATGCCTTGTTACACTGTATGGTACAGAATGCTTCGTGATCTCCTTACGTCATCATGCAGTGAGCTCCATGAAATGGGATCGCCACTTTTTTTCTGCAGTTTGCACCTGTGCATTAATCACAAGTATTAATGCAGCATTTATGTGTCAGTGCTTCAAAACAACAACAAAGCAGTTGTTTAATTCAGTGTTATGGGTGTTTTGAAACAGAACCATTTGTTTATTTGTTAGTGGAGCAAAACAGTGACCCATTATCTGAATGGAGGAAACCCCGCTGTAAACATGGTGTAGCCCCGCATGACGTTTTCGAAGTCGCGACCTAACGACGCTATGCTTTAATCCGTAGTCATCTTTTAGTGATTTGCAAATGAGTACCAAGAAGTAAATGCACACACGCATACCAGTTGTGCTCATTTACTTCCTGGTGTTCATGTGCAAATCACTAAAAGATGGCTGCCATTTGTGTCGTCCAATAAGTTCAGGTAAAGTTGTTTTCATCAGCCTGTGACCTCCAGCACTCACTGGATCGGCTCACAGCCGAGTGTGAAGTGGCTGGGATGAGGATCAGCACCTCTATCTGAGGCCATGGTTCTCAGCAGGAAACCGATGGATTGCCTACTCCAAGTAGGGAATGAGGTCTTGCTGCAAGTGAAGAACTTCAAGTATCTTGGGGTTTTGTTCACAAATGAGGGAACAATAGAGCATGAGACTGGCTGGAGAATCGGCACAGCAGGGGCGGTGTTGCATTCACTCCCGTGACCCAGTCCTGGGCCACTGTGCCTCGAGACAACCCTGTCTCAGAGGTGTACAGACAATTCCTTTGACTTCATGCTTGGTTTGTGCTCTGACATGCACTGTCAACTGTGGAACCTTATATGTAGACATGTGTGTGTCTTTCCAAATCATGTTTAATCAACTGAATTTTCCCTACGTGGACTCCAATTAAACTGTAGAAACATCTTAAGGATGATCAGTGGAAACAGGATGCACCTGAGCTCAATTTTCAGCTTCATGGCAAAGACTGTGAATACTTATGTTCATGTGATTTCTTAGTTGTTTTGCTGTTGTTTGTTTTTTTTTTTTTTAAATAAATTTCCAAAAATCTAAAAAAAAAAAAAAAAAAAAAAAACTTTTCACATTGCCATCATGGGGTATTGTGTGTTCAATTTTGAGGGAAAAAAATTAATTTACTCTATTTTGTAATAAGGCTGTAACATAAAATGTGGAAAACGTCGAGCGCTGTGAATACTTTCCAGGTGCACTTTATCAGAAAAATCTAAATGAAACACTGTAGTTTTTGCTCCTGTTTTTTTTTTTCCAACATTAAGTATTTAAGCCTTCTTCTATGCACATCAGGCACATTTTCCTCCAATCATAATAAATAAATAAATAAATAAAAATCTGTTAGGGAGCATTTCATCTTTGCGAGATAATCAAACCACTGATTAAACAACATACTGCACAGATGTACCTTAAACTGGTCACAATAGAAAACCAAGGTTGTTGGCAAAGGTAAAATGCTCACCAACATACAATCTTACATATTTGAACAAAATTTGAGAGAAATGAGCATTTTCCGTGTATTAACCTTAAATCATATACTTCAATGCATTAAAATGGGAACCGCAGTGTTGCATTTATATTGCTGAATATAGTTACACAAAATCAAACTTATGAAAATGTTAAAATAATATTGAAAATATTATTTGGGCTGGCATATCTTTCCAGTTGACATGTGTTTTAGTTCCTGTGTAATGGCACAGAGCTTTGCCAGGAACCACAATCAGAATCTTATCTCGTTCCAACAGTCCCATAAATGGGCTACTGTGAAAGGCAATATGTCACCATTTGAGAAGAAAAATGCTGTCATTATATCAGAGTGCATTCTGTAAATATACACAGACCAAGTTACTGAGATTTATTTGGTGTGCTTTTCCACCTGCTGGTGCAAAGACCACTGACAGCATCAACTATCTGCACATGTAAAGGTTGAAAGTCATTTACAAAAAGTGATTTCTCTGCCTGAGGCTCCTGGGTGTTTCAAATTCAAACATCCAGCTGAGAGAATCAAGCACAGCAGAGTGAACATGACCACAAATGTCCAGACATGCATTAAAGAAATCAAAAGAAGAAACTGCAGCCGTCAATCTAAAGCTGAACTAATAAAGCGGGGCTTCTGTCTTTCAACGTGTACCAAAGTTCAAAAGCAAACATACTTTTGCTGTCATCAGGTGATGTTGTAAAATTAGGAGAATATCAAATAGGTAGATTATTGAATGTGTGTTGTTTATCATTATTATTAAACATAAAAATTCAGAATATTTCCGGGTTCTGGTCGTCCAGTCAGCTGCAAACTAATGAACCTCAGTGAGAAGGTGCAAATGTTGTTCCTCCTGCCATTGAAAGTAATCAGTTTTCATTTAGAACACTGATATCATCCCAAGAGATGATTTAACATAATCTGTGACGCAAGGTTGCAAGTTAAAGTGAGGTTAGTGACAGAGGATGGAAATAAAGAGAACCTGACACCCTCCAGCCATCTCCCTCACTCAGACATGGATGATATTATACACCTGTAAAACACTGTAGGTGTATCTTTGACCAATTTCTCAAAATATCCACACTAAATATCCCCTCTATGAATGCACTCTGCCTGGCTTGTGACGTGTGACTAACATTTAGCCGATTATTCATAAATTAAATCTTGTGTGTGCTACGCTCACAAGTCATTCCAAGTTTGGTCCAAATTGTATAAATTGGTTGCTTGGATTCAGAGAAAACTGGATGTCTAGCAACTTTTTATTTCTAAATTCTGACAAGACAGAATGATGGTCATTGGTCCGAGAAGACAAAGGCATCAGTGTGACCTGCTAACATTAACCTTGGACTTTCGTGTTAGATGTAACAGTGATGAAATGAAAAATTTGGGGCTAACTTTTGATCCCATGCTGTCCTTGAGAAATCATTAAGGCCACTTTCTTTCACCTCCATAATATTGCGAAGATTCATCCTATCCTGTACATGGCTGACAGAAGCATTGATTCACTGTTGTTGCTGCTTCTAGATTTAATTACTGCAATGTCCTACTCTCTGGCATACCACAACGTCAGTGGTGTTCAGCTGGTTCAAAAAGCTGCTGCTAGAATTCTGACTCGGAGCAGAAAGTCTGGCCTCTCTTCACTGGCTTCCTGGACCCATGCAGCAGGACCGTTCCTGGACCCATGGGGTGACCATTTTTTTTTGCAGTAGCAGGTCCTAAGTTGTGGAATGCATTACCTCCTGAACTGAGGTCCATTAATAGCTTGCCTCTGTTTAAAGCTAAGTTAAAAACATACTTGTTCAGGGCAGCTTTTTGCACATAATTGCTTTGACACTTTTTTTTTTGTCTATTTTTATTCTATTTTGGATGCTCTTATTGTGTTTTGTGTTTTTCGTACTTTTCTTTTTATCTCTAGCTGGTGCTATTGGAAAGCACTTTGGTTCAGTGAAAACTGTTGTAAAGTGCTATAGAAATAAAACTTGATTGATTGATGCAAGATTTTAAGGTTTTGTTATTTACTGTCAAAATTCTTAATGGACCTCCCTATCTGTCCAACCTTATTAAATTTAATGTATTGGCTCATGTTCTGCATTCTCAGGAGGCAGGATTACTGCATGTTCCAAGAGTTAAAATGAAGTCAGCAGGCCACAGAGCAACCTCTTGTCTTTCTTGCACATGTGTTGAACAATCTCCATGCCAAGATAAAACAGTCTGAATCTCTGGACTCATTCAAGTCCAGATTCAAGACCCATCTGTTCTCTTTTTATGAATAAGATACTGTGCACATAAAGTATTCACAGCACTTCACTTTTAAAATCTTTGCTTAACTTATTAAAAACAAAACTAAGAAATCACATGTACATAAATATTCACAGTCTTTGCCATAAAGCTCAAAATTGAGCTCAGGTGCCTCCTGTTTCCACTGATCACCCATGAGATGTTTCTACAGCTTAATTGGAGTCCACCTGGAGTAAATTCAGGTGATTGGAGATAATTTGGAAATGCACACACCTGTCTACATATAAGGTCCCACAGTTGACAGTGCATGTCAGAGCAGAAACCAAGCATGAAGTCAAAGGAATTGTCTGTAGACCTGAGACAGGATTGTCTCAAGGCACAATTCTAAGGAAGGGTACAGAAACATTTCTGTTGCTTTGAAGGTCCCAATAAGCACAGTGGATTCCATCATCTGTAAATGGAAGAGGTTTGGATCCACCAGGATGCTTCCTAGAGCTGGACACCTGTCTAAACTGAGCGATTGGGGGAGAAGGGTCTTAGTCAGGGAGGTGACCAACAACCTCATGGTCACTCTGCCATAGCTCCAGCATTCCTCTGTAGAAAGATGAGAACCTTCCAGAAGGACAACCATCTCTGCAGCAATCCACCAATCAGGCCCGTATGGTAGAGTGGCCAGACGGAAGCCACTCCTTAGTAAAAGGCAGGGGCGTAGGTTTGCATATGGACCATAGGGACAAGTCACAACCAATATTTTGGGATGGCAAAATAGTCCCTACCAATATTTAGCATTTTTGTTTATATAACAAAATCATTCACTATTTTTTTGCGAACTCGATACTATAATTTTAGTCGTCACGTTTTGTGTTTTCGACGTGCCAGAGTGACAGGGTTACCCATGTTGCAATTTCATTGGCTCACGTTCTTCTCACATGGACGTAAACAAAGCGCATCTCGTGGCAGGCAGTGCTTCATTTGTAAAGTGGGAGGTCCCGGAGCGCAGAGGATGGGTGGCTCCGGTGCAGTGTTGCCAGATGTACGATAATTATCGTATTTGTACGATAGTTTTGCCCTCTGTACGATCAATAATGGGAAAAAACCCCAATATGTACGATAATTTCAGTTGGTTGCCCAAACACGCATCTCTCTCTGACACCCAAGAATCATTTTGCAGGCGTTGCACTCAGGCGGCATCAAAGACACACCACACACAGGGCTGCTGCTGGCTTTGGGCTGCCGGGACAGTCATTTGAAAGCCCGCCCCTCTCATACAAAGTAATGAGTTCCCATCCAATCTCTGCAGGACAGGACAGGAAGATTCCCCAACCAACATCTTTCTTTTTTTTCGAAACTGTATTTCAACAAATGCAATAACAAACGAACAAAACACAAGAGCAAAGAGATATACAAGAAAAATAAAAAAAAAGTTCAAGTTCTTATGGAGGTGTCAACATTTTTTTCTGTGTTCACAAAATCTGCACAAGTGGCATCGGATGACGACAGCGACCTCGAGGTTGAATTCGACTCTTTCTAGTCTTGTAATTAACACATGTTTGTGTTACTTCACAGTCTGTTAGTGCATTTGCGTTCTTTTTGTGCCAGTTTCCCCATTACTATAATTACTGTTTAAAAATGTGACATAAAATTCTTTGGTAAATTAAAAAAAAAACGCTAAAATAGCTACGTTGTATGCGTTTTGTTTGTGAACGATAATTTCTCCCAAAATACGATAATTTTGAGGTTTTGGTAGGATAGTTTCATATTTCATATCTGGCAACACTGCTCCGGTGCAGAAAAACAAGAAGGGCGGGGGGAGGGGTTGCGAACAATGCTGTGCGCCACACTTAAAATAAACTGCACACACCTTCACAAATGACACTAACACCCTGCCTTTTCCTCAAAAAATACTACATTTATGTTTGCTGTCTGTCTATGTACTTTTCTGTCACTTTTGCGCTTTTTCATACTTTTCCCTCGTTTCAAAAGTCACCGAACGCACTTTACCGTAATATATGCAACATATAGCATACTGTTGGAAAGCACGGGTTCTTGGCTTGCTGTCAGTGTTGAAATTTTTCAGAGTGAGGGCTTACATGAGAACTTACGGTAATGAGAATCAGCGGCGCACTAGTGTGAAACTTCCGGTTTTCCTCTGTGTTATGACATCACAGGCTACGTTACCGTAATACACCATATATATAATTGGAAATCCCTTTTTTTTGGCAAATTAGGTTGCCAGATACCTACAACTGCATTATTGATGAAGAGAATAGATTATACATCTTGTTTGCAAAAACTGTTTTTTTTTTTTATTTTGTTAGCTCCACAAGTATTTTTTTTTTGTTGTTGTCTTGTTCTCTCAGGTGTAGGCCTATAGAATAGATTCGTGATTTTGGGTGCAATTTTGTTATTTAAGCTATTTGTTTGTTTGCCTACACAATATTGTAAATAAAGTGTTAAATTATTCAGCATTATGTCATCATATGTTATGTATTATGCTGTACTTGTGCGTCTAATGGTATGAGTGGGTTAGGGGGTGATGGTGGTGAGCAGGGGGGCCGGGGGGTGTGGTATTGTCCCTACCAAAGCTGAGACCAAACCTACGCCCTTGGTAAAAGGCACATGGCAGCCCACAGCTGGAGTTTGCCAAAAGGCACCTGAAGGACTCTCAGACCATGAGAAACAAATTCTCTGGTCTGATGAGACAAAGATTGAACTCTCTGGTGTGAATGCCAAGTGTCATGTTTGAAAGAACCAGACAGGCATAGTGGTGGCAGCATCACAACCCTAAGCACACAGCCAAGATATTGTGACTCTAGGACCTTTTGTGGCTGGGATGGCAGTGGGATCGAACTCCAGACTGCTCGAACTAACGACCAGAACTGTACCAGGTCAGACAAAGGGGAATTCCCCGTTAGCCAAGCTGGGGGGAACGCCTTTTCATTCTGGACTTCATCTTGCTACTTATCGCCCCACCATTTTTGACTTCGTCCTGAAGTCACAGGTGCATTTAAGCATGTTCTGTGACTACCCACATCCTGCCAACAATGCCAATTGTGACCGGAGGACCTTGTGGGCGGGACGGCGGTGGGATCGAACCCCGGACTGCTCGAACTAACGACCAGAACTCTACCAGGTCAGCCAAAGGGGAATTCCCGGTCCAGGGTTCGATCCCACCAGCATCCCGGCCACAAAGGTCCTCCGGTCACAATATCAAAGAAGTGGCTGCACTGTGAATGTCCTTGAGTGGCCCAGCCAGAGCCCAGACCTGAATCCGATCTCTGGCAAGAACTGAAAATGGCTCTGCACCAACGCACCACAGCCAACCTCATGGAGCTTCTTGAGAGGTGCTGCAAACAGGAATGGGCAAACACTGCCCAAAGATAGGTGCAGCAAGCTTGTGGCATCATATTCAAGAAAACTTGAGGCTGTAATTGCTGCCAAAGGTGCATCAACAAAGTATTGAGCAAAGGGTGTGAATACTTTGTACGTGAGATTTCTTAGTTTATTTTGAATACATTTCAAAAATATTTCAATAAAAAACTTTTTTTCATGTCACTGGGGAGTGTTGTGGGAGTAGAATTTTGAAGAACAAAATGAATTAACTCCATTCTGGAATAAGGCTGTAACAAAAAATGTGAAAAAAGTAAAGCACTGTGAATACTTTCCGGATGCACCATGTTTGGTCTTAAAATTCAGGCCATCAGCTTGTCTTTGTTCCTGCTGGTCTCAATAGATTTTCTCCTTTGCTGTACAACTTAAAGTATGCCAAGTACCATTTAACAGGAAGGGGTGTGAAAACAGATGCAAATAGATAATAGATGAAAATAGAGTGCTCAGTGCTTTTACAGAGAGCACATTTTGTCAAAATCTTACCTTTAAACATGTCAGCCTGATTTTCCATTATTGAAAACACTTCACTTTGTTTGCCATCGACTCATGCAGGTGTAATTTACATAGGTAAAAGATCACATGACTAACAAAACCACTGAATGACGACAGTAGAATAATTGGCATTCTGGACCAATTATCGAAGAGTAATCAAGCAGCTCAAAATGATGAGGTGCTTAAATGGTTACAGTACCACAAATTGGACTGATGAACCTATACTACAGAAAAAAGATTCCAATGAAACTTTGCCAAATGAGTAATTTCTAAAACATAATTCATAACATTAGACAAGCTCATAGTGCCACACCACACAACTAGGGTTTTTCTTTGTGGCTTTTGTGACATCTAGTGGCCACAAGCAGTAAAGCAGTTTGAACAAAAGCAGGCTTGAAGAACCCATTTCATTTGGAGAGTGAGATCATCATACACACAGACAGCATCATGGGTCTATTCAGACAAATATGGCAGTGCTCATTTCAGTTGGGCACTGCCTGTGGGCCATATTTTGGCCCCCACATTGATTTGGTTTTGTTTTATTATAAAGCCAGCAACCTCAAACAAAACAAAAACCAAACCAAAACAACCCCCCCCCCCCCCCCCAGTGTTCTACCATTATGTAAAATTTCACTGAAACCCACCAATCAGTTTTAGAAGAGTTGCATTTACAAGGCTCGTGGACGGGGTGGGGGTTATTAAAAAAAAAAAAAAAAATCAACCACATCACCAATGTAAAAACACATGATCAGAGAATAACATTATCAATAATTCAACTTTAATCACAAGTAACAATTCTGCTGCCTGTAAGGCTCAATTTTGTGTTCTTCAAACAGGACAACGTATTCAAGTCCCTACTGCAAAACTTTTCATCTTGCTGAGGTACCTGCATACAGAGAATGACTGAATGACTGACTGGGCACCAAAGGACAGGATTTTTGTAGCATAGCTGCTCCATAACAAAATAACAAACAAGAAGGACGACTGAAAAAGCAGACAACAGGGCAGCAGTGTGTGCCGTCGACACACCTGAAAAGTTCTGTCAGTTATTGGCCCAACATCACCAGCATCAAGAGATTTTACTCTGACACGGTATTTCCTTGTTACTTTTGTCCCCAACATCATCATATATATATATATATATATATATATAAATATATATATATATATATATAAAAGGGGGGGGGGGGGGTGAAGGAGCAGCAAAATGATGGCAAACCAGACGAGCAGAGATATTGGCTACTCCAGCTCAACAGTGCCACCTGCTGCCTCCAGGGCTGCTTTTACTTTCTCTGCCTCTTCTTTGGCCACATTGGTCCGAATTTCCTGAGGAAGTGACTCCACTAGTTTCTTGGCCTGGTGTAAAAAAAAAATGGACACGAGAGTTAATAACCCATTAGCGGCGTGAGCCGCAGCTTAATTTACAACCATAAAATAAGCATAAAACAGCAGGAAAACAGACAAAAAAAAAAAAAATCCACCAAACTTCACGAAGGAATGGACACTAAACTGTGTGAAAAGCAGTAATAATATCAGCTAAAACCAAGATCTTGATCATTTGAACCAGGGAAATTACCAGATTTACCAACATGGCAGATGGCATCATCTATCCCAAACATTACAGTATGTTGACCTCCAGTGTGCACTGAGCAGGTTTGAAGGCAAGTGTGAAGCGACTGGAATAAGAACCGCACCTCCAAAATCCTGAGACCATGGTCCTCTAATGGAAAAGGGCGGCTTGTCAGGTCAGGGGAGAGTTACTGCCCCAAGTGGAGGAGTTAAATTATCAAAGGGTCCTTGTTTCATGAGTGAGGGTAAGACGTAGTACGAGATCGACAGACAGATTGGGGCTTCTGATGTCCTGCCAATGCTGAACCGGACCGTGATGCTGAAGAAAGAGCTGAGGCTCTGGATTTCGCCTCCTATCCTCACTTACGGTCATGAAGTGTGGGTAATGACCGAAAGAACAATGTCACAGATACAAGCAGGGAAATTAGGATGCTCCATCAGGTATCTCACTCTGCCACACTACTCATTTTCATGTATTTTACACAGACATACATCTTGGTACTAGTGAATTAGGGGTGGAACGATGTATTGTTTATTGTAATAATCACACCATGGACCCTATATCAAATTTAAAAAATGAGTATTGTGATACCATTTTTTTTTTAAAGGCTGCTCCACAGAAGAACCACCTTGTGAAGAAGCAAAAATTGTTCTAAAATATAGAAATAGGAAAGAGATAATGTCAAGGATTACAATTTATGCTTCATAATATATTTCTTTCATGTTAATGTCTATCTAATTAGTGTGAACAGGGGTGTAGTGGGTCGTGATGTGTACTGGACTGAGATATAGTCATCACTGACAGATCTCAGTGATAACTATTTTGCTTCAAAGTTCAAGTCCAGACACTCTGGTGAACAAAAGCATGTGCACACAAAAAGGAGGCCAGGCCTCATGTGGTTCACAGGGTGCCAGCTAGTAACCTTCATTCATGTGTTGCGCAGTGGCCAGACAGCTGTGCCACAAACCATCACACAGACCACATTAAGAATCAAAGTGTTATACTTTTTTTTAATGAGACCGACTTTAGCAGCCAAGAGGTTTGGTGCGAATAAGGAGTTAAATGAGGTGTTTCAGTAGCGCAACCAGAAATCAAGTGGTTGATGAAAAAACTGTGCAGTGCAAAGGTGAAGTCCAGCTGCAGACAGGACTTTAATGGTGACAGACTGCGCAAACGGTGAGAAAGTGTCTAACGAAAAAAAAAAATGAGTGTAGTGCAAAATATATTCAGAGGTTGCTTTTTTAATGTGTGGAATAGATGACACATTTTAATATCTGTTGAACGCTCTGACTCCTAACTTTAAATGAAGCAGACAGCAGAAGTTTTAAATGCTGCGCTGCTATCAGGTGACCACCAGTAAGATATTGACATACAAATTAATGGATATTTGTCCATATTTTTTGTTTGCATTGTGGAAAATGTTTCTGGTCTGGCAGGGGTTCCCGCCATGTTACAGAGACCGCTATAATGTCTGCCTGTACTGCAGCTATGATAACTTTGCAGCATATGCAGGGAAAACAGTTTTCAATGCTGCAAACCAGAAGGGACATTTTAAAGTTAAATGCAATGATGCCACAATACACATTTTATAGCTGATAAATTGGAACACAGATCAGGCCTTCCTGATCCGTGTTCCAAATTCAATATTACATGATGTGGACCAGGATGAGAGTGAAAAAAAAATGTAAGCTTACCTGCACCAGATTCAAGCCCTGCATGCAGTTCTTCACTTCTTTTATAACTTTGACTTTATCAGCTACATTTATTGCTGTCAATTTCACTGTGAAAAAAGTCTTCTCTTTCTTCACTGGAACCTCCTCCTCTTCATCAGCCTGTTACACAACAAAAATGACATTTACAACCTGAGATTTTTTTTTAGTTACTACTGTGCCAGAGAGGATGTATCGTGATAAAATGCTGAAATACTGTCAGGTGTTAATGTTATACAGTTATATTGTGCACGCTCCACACTACAGTTAAAACCTGTGGAGCAAAAAGCTCACCTGATTTGCTGTACAGCTGATGCAGCCATGGTCCCCATCGGCATCATTCCAACATCCTTTATATTCAGAGTTTCTAAAACAAAAAGATAAAGATTATTTCTAAGAAAACATAATCAGAGCCTGACTGTGGTTCATATTAATATGTGCTAAGAATAGTTTCCAACACTGTCCCGCACCTTGAGGAGCTCGTTCAGGTCTGACACCTCTATAACGTCAGGCTGGCTATGTCATTGACAAGCTGTTGAATTTTAGGAGAATACTGTTTAGGTGCATCATCTAGAGGAGGGGTGGCGCGTGCGTCCGAGTGGGTGGCTGAAGTTGTCTTTAGAAGTCTGAGTGCACACAGGGCTAGATTCTGCCATTGAAGTTGTGCCTGAAAGACAATCATTTACAGGCGAAATGACAACTGAGCATGAGTGGTCGGTACCTCTGGTTGTCAGAGATCACTGTACAACCCATACTGTAATATCCTGTAGAAATTTCAGTGGGGCAATCTGAAACACATTACTGTTGTGCAGTGCAACCACACAACCATATTTGCATGTAAACACTTAACTAGAGCACCGTGCTCGTACAGCACAAACCTCTGCCAACACTAGTTTCCAGTCCACTAATTTTTACCTTGGAAAAAATTTTCAAAGTCAAAGTCATGTTAAGAGTAGCTTTTTCAATGTTAAGATCAAATATCCACTAAATCCGCAGTATGGATCAGATCCGGATCAGACTTATTCTACTCATAGAGTGCCAGTTTGCACCCCACTGTCACAAATGAGAGTGACTGAGGCACTTTTGATTGAGATATAATGCAAAATGTGCAACAAATGGGCTTTTCAATATTAAATTCAAATGTACACAAAATCCATTAGGGTGTCACATAACTGCCATATAACAACTTACCAACACATACTTGAGGTTACTGTAACAATATCCATGGCCAAATATCTTTGGGCTGTGGATAAAACAAGACACCTGAACGCCTCATCTTGGAATCTGGATAAAAACCAAAATCTTTCCACTATTTTTGACATTTTATCGACCTAACAACTAATTGATTAATCAATTATGAAAATAATCAGTTGCAGCCTTAGTATCAACAGAATTTTATATGACAATCGATTTATGGAGTTAAATTTGTCTCATTAATACCTGCAAATACACAGAGGGTGATTTACAAATATCCCTTGATTTGTACCTTGTGTGTTGGTTTTTACAAATGTTTATTTGTAAATAGTTTTTTCATTTGTAAAAAAAATGGCATTTTCAAAACTGAAAATCCTGTTTGTGAAGTGTGATTCAGCATTTGTGGATCACCGATTACACACATTCATCACTTTGCTCAGTTACGCAATACTGACATTCTCAGCGCAAAACTGCACAAATCCACAAACAGCTCACGATTCACACAAAGCAACACCCTCATACCCGCAAATTCAGAGCGCAATTTACTAATATTCCTTGAATTGTACATGTGTTTTGTGATCCACAAACACAAATTTCTGATTTGTAACTTGTGTGGGTTTTACCAAAACAAAAAAAAAAGTGTATTTGTAAGTATGTCGTTTTTTTCATTATTAAAAAAGCATTAGCAAAACTGAAAATTCTGTTTGTGAAGTATGATTCAGCATTTGTGGATCACCGAACCACTGCATCTCACCACTTTGCTCGGTTACGCAATATTGATAACATTCTCAGCGCAAAACTGCTCAGTTTCACAAGTATATAAGTCGCTATTCACATTTCCATCCAGTAGATGGCAGTGTTGCTGAATCACACTTCACAAACATAATTTTCAGTTTTGCAAATGCCTTTTTTGGCCTCTACTTAGTGGTTGGCTCTCACTGCGGTATTGTATCACTTTCCTGTTCCGGAGCACAGCGGTGTTTGCTGTATCTGTTAGCTGTTTAATCTGCGCAGTTAGATTGATCTAGTTAACTAGATAACGATTTGTTTCACAGTGTAATCTTCACGTGCCTTAACTAAAGCACTCCCTCTGCTGAATCACCTCTAAATTATTACACATTATTCACTTTGTGTGTTTTTTAGGAATCCGCTAGCTTAGCGCAGCTACTAGCTCTTAGCCGATTGAGCATGGCGGCTTCTCCTGTCTCTCCTGCACTTTTCTGCTCTGGGTGTGAAATGTTTAGTTATTCCTCGGCCTCCTTTAGCAGTAATGGTACTTGTAATAAGTGTAGCTTATTCGTAGCTTTGGAGGCCAGGCTGGGCCGAATTGGAGACTCGGCTCCGCCACCGTGGGAAAATTCTACAGCTAGCCAGGCCCCTGTAGTCGATGAGGACCAAGGTAGCTTACACCGCCGTTAGTTCCCTTCCAGCAGATCCCGAGCAGCAGGGAAGCAGGCCGACTGGGTGACTGTGAGGAGGAAGCGTAGCCCTAAACAGAAGCCCCGTGTACACCGCCAAACCCGTTCACATTCTAACCGTTTTTCCCCCTCGGCGACACACCCGCCGAGGATCAAACTCTGGTTATTGGCGACTCTGTTTGAGGAAATGTGAAGTTAGCGACACCAGCAATCATAGTCAATTGTCTTCCGGGTGCCAGAGCAGGCGACATTGAAGGAAATTTGAAACTGCTGGCTGAGGCTAAGCGTAAATTTGGAAAGATTGTAATCATGTCGGAGGTAATGACACCAGGTTACGCCAATCAGAGGTCACTAAAATTAACATTGAATCGGATGTGTAACTTTGCAAAAACAATGTCGGACTCTGTAGTTTTCTCTGGGGCCCCTCCCCAATCGGACATGACATGTGACATGTTAGCCGCATGTTCTCCTTGAATTGCTGGCTGGCTGAGTGGTGTCCAAAAAATGAGGTGGGCTTCATAGATAATTGGCAAAGCTTCTGGGGAAAACCTGGTCTTGTTAGGAGAGACGGCATCCATCCCACTTTGGATGGAGCAGCTCTCATTTCTAGAAATCTTGTTGTGTGTTGGGGGGGCGTGGCTGGCTGTGTTGGTGTTCTTCTCTTTTCTTTGCTCTCCAGGTGGCATGAGGGCTGATTTGTCTGTGGAGAAAGTGCTGGCTGAAGAGTCCTCACCCTTATTAGCGTCATGTGGAAAACCTGTGGCAGGGGCTCACGTGCGGCCTTGAAAACTTGCAGCTGAAGCAGATAATTGGATGGCGTTCTGCATATAAGTCATGTGTGATTTGAGCAGAACTGCCGGGAACTCGACCTTGTGATGTTCGTTGTGAGACGCTGAGGACCGCGCCTGGGTTTGACATATCGAGCCCAGTGAAGCAGGGAAGGGTGAGGACACATGCTGTCAGCACACGCTAAAGGTAATTAAGTGATTAAGTAAGTGTTGATAGTATCTTGGTGTTTTGTTACACAGTAAACTGAGATTGTGAAGAGAATTGTGCAGCTTGCTTCTCACTGCGGTGGCGTGCAGGATAAGTGATCCTCCACCTGTTGTGAGAGGCTGCTCATTTGCATAAAGTTAAAAAGAAACATTGACCTGAGTGTGTTGCTGATAGCGTGTGTTATGCGAAAGATAGAGTTGTATCTGCTGACTCACCTCACCTTCTCTTTGCTCCACAGAGAATCGGTTCGTCGTGTCCACCTGGGGGGTGTTTGGCGGTGGTAGTGAGTCCAGGAGCGCCGGGCTTTAATCTTTGCGGGCGCTGGTGAACGTGCCACTTATCACTCCACCAGAGGGACGCTTTTATGTTTTACATTTGTAAGCACAGGTGAAAAATAAATTGTTTCTGTTGGGAACCGCCTTCTGGTTATTTTTACCGCTGGGTTCTGTCAGACGCAGGTCCGCTCCTCAACCCGCGTCGACGCATAACAGTAGTTCCCGGCCATTCCATAATGGACTCAGCGGCAGAGGCGGTTCCTTTTGCCGAAAAGGTGCAAGAACACTTGGAGAAAATATGGAAGCAATTACAGCATCTCGCAAATCGACTTGAACAAACAGACGCCCGTGTTACGGAGCTTGCAGCGCAAGCCGTTCCGCTTCCTGCAGCTCCAGCTGTGGCATCATCGATACCGGGGCAGATAACTCCGTCACCAGGGATTCGGTGTTCGAACCGGTTATTTGTCATCCGGAGCCTTATGCGGGAGACGCCGAAGCTTGTGCTTCGTTCTGATGCAATGTTCTTTGGTCTTTACTCAGCGACCGGCCTTCTCTTCCCGATGGAAGTCGTGTTTCCTATGTAACAAATCTGCTCCGAGGCGACGCCTTAGCTTGGGTCACTGCGTTGTGGAGTAACAACTCGCCATTGTTAGGGTCCTTTAAGGATTTCTCCCGGGAGTTCCGATTGGTTTTGACCATCCGGTGAAAACGAATACCGGTGCTCAACGGTTACTGAATCTCAGGCAGGGGAGGCGGAGTGCGGCGGAGTATTCCGTGGACTTTCGGATTTTTTCTGCTCAATCCGGTTGGAATGCCGTAGCTTTACGGGGCGTGTTTGTAGACGGGTTAAATGAGGCACTAAAGACGAGCTGGCGGTCCGTGATGAGCCAAACGATTTAGACAAGCTAATATCGTTGGTGATTCGTCTGGATGATCGGATGAGGGAGCATGGACGTGAGAGAGGATGCCCATCAGAGCGGTTTTTTTTGTCTCGGGGCTTTCCCCGACACAGGTCTGGGCCGCCTCTTCTCACCCCACTGAGGCTCCTCCGACGGGACCTCCAGCTCCTCCTGTTGACGAGCCCATGCAGCTCGGACGAGTAGAGATGTCTGTATTGCCCCGACACGTAAGCGTCAAGAGAAATAACGGCGACGTAACTCCAAGTGTTCTGGGACAGGCAACATAACACAAAAAAAAAAAAAAAAAAAATTTCCAGCACAAGTAAAGGTTTTTTTTCTTTAATCAGGGGTTGAGTGTTTGGGGACTTAGGGGCGTATCTGGTGGAGTGATTGTTGGGCTCACTTAATTGTCAAGTTTGCATGTGGTTTAGGTTTTTTTTTGGGGTTTGTTGGGTCGTTTTATTTTGTTTTATTTCTCTACATCCCTAACCCCGACCTCACTTCCCCACGACCGTTCGTCTTGTGGGTTGTGGGTGGTGCAGGTTGGTCATGCTGAGCATTCTCAGAGACCTCTGCACCTGGGGGGGGGGGGGGGTTGGGGGCGTTTCTTTGGTTTGGTTAGGGCCCGGTTCCACTCCAGCCTCGGTGAACCTTTGTACCGTTCGTCATTGGTGTTGCCGGGGTGTGGTGCAGCGGAGACTTACCTCAGTCGGAGGGGTGGGCCGATCTGTTGCCGTTTTGCCATTTCGGTAGTTCCACCCTCCTGAGCGGCTGGGGTATGGCCGAGTTGTGGCACTGGACGCATTTCCAGTTCTCTGCTGCGCCTTGGGGTTGAGCTGGGTTGGTTTTTTCCTTGTTCCCTTCTCCGGCTTACTATTTTGGGCCGTTTGCCGAAATTGAGCCGCGGGGGGCTCTGGGAGGGACCTGGGGTCTTCGGGGTGCTGGAGAGGGTAGCGGGATTTGTGGTCGTTTCTATCCCCCGGGGTTGTTTTTGTTGCCCTCCGGGGGTTGGTTTTGATTTCATCTTGTTTTCCTTCCGGGTTCCACCTCCGGGGTTGATGGGACGGTCCCCTGGGGGGGAGTTGGCTTGGGACCGACCAGCCATGGTGACCAAGTCTGGGGTTCCGGGGTTGTGGGGTGGGTACCTCCTGGGGTTGATGTTACGGTCCCCTGGGGGGGGCGCCGTGTTGCTCCATGTGCACCTGGGGACCTTTGTTGGGCTTATGGTTTGGCTGTTCCTCCTGGAACTGGCAATGAAGGCCTTCTGGGGGGGGTTGGGCTCTGCAGGTCATTCTGGGGGGGTTGTTTGTTATTTTTCTTTTATGTTTTTACGTTTGTATTGTGTTTGTGGGACTATGTTGGGGGTTTTGCGTTTGGGGGTTTTTCTTTTCTTCCCGGGGTTGATGGGACGGTCCCCTGGGGAGGTTGTTGGGTGGGTTTTTGTGTTTGTTTTTTTTTCCTGTGTGAGTGACCCTGTTTTTGGGGAATGTTTTGGGGGTTTTTTGTTGGTTCCAGCCGGCCTTCCTGCTGCGGTGCCTGTCCTGCTTCCTGACGTGGACCCTGGAGGGGGATGCTGTTCTCGGGCCTGGTTGGTTCGGTCGCCGGGAGGCTTCCCATTGATGGGGGGTACTGTTGTGTGTTGGGGGGGCGTGGCTGGCTGTGTTGGTGTTCTTTTCTTTTCTTTGCTCTCCAGGTGGCATGAGGGCTGATTTGTCTGTGGAGAAAGTGCTGGCTGAAGAGTCCTCACCCTTATTAGCGTCATGTGGAACACCTGTGGCAGGGGCTCACGTGCGGCCTTGAAGACTTGCAGCTGAAGCAGATAATTGGATGGCGTTCTGCATACAAGTCATGTGTGATTTGAGCAGAACTGCCGGGAACTCGACCTTGTGATGTTCGTTTGTGAGACGCTGAGGACCGCGCCTGGGTTTGACATATCGAGCCGTGAAGCAGGGAAGGGTGAGGACACATGCTGTCAGCACACGCTAAAGGTAATGATTAAGTAAGTGTTGATAGTATCTTGGTGTTTTGTTACACAGTAAACTGAGATTGTGAAGAGAATTGTGCAGCTTGCTTCTCACTGCGGTGGCGTGCAGGATAAGTGATCCTCCACCTGTTGTGAGAGGCTGCTCATTTGCATAAAGTTAAAAAGAAACATTGACCTGAGTGTGTTGCTGATAGCGTGTGTTATGCGAAAGATAGAGTTGTATCTGCTGACTCACCTCACCTTCTCTTTGCTCCACAGAGAATCGGTTCGTCGTGTCCACCTGGGGGGTGTTTGGCGGTGGTAGTGAGTCCAGGAGCGCCGGGCTTTAATCTTTGTGGGCGCTGGTGAACGTGCCACTTATCACTCCACCAGAGGGACGCTTTTATGTTTTACATTTGTAAGCACAGGTGAAAAAAAATTGTTTCTGTTGGGAACCGCCTTCTGGTTATTTTTACCGCTGGGTTCTGTCAGACGCAGGTCCGCTCCTCAACCCGCGTCGACGCATAACAAATCTTGTCAATTTAAATCCTCCAAACCGTGACTATCCAGGGTTGGGACCAGGAAGCAGAGTTGTAGTCTTACACACCTCTCTGCAGCTTCTCTCCCCCTGCCATCCCATCATTACCCCATCCCCGTAGAGACGGTGCCTGCTCCCAGACCACCAATAACCAGCAAAAATCTATTTAAGCATAAAAATTAAAAAAGAAAAAATAATATAGCACCTTCAACTGCACCACAGACAAAAAACAGTTAAATGTGGTCTATTAAACATTAGGTCTCTCTCTTCTAAGTCCCTGTTAGTAAATGATATAATAATTGATCAACATATTGATTTATTTTGCCTTACAGAAACCTGGTTACAGCAGGATGAATATGTTAGTTTAAATGAGTCAACACCCCCGAGTCACACTAACTGCCAGAATGCTCGTAGCACGGGCCGAGGCGGAGGATTAGCAGCAATCTTCCATTCCAGCTTATTAATTAATCAAAAACCCAGACAGAGCTTTAATTCATTTGAAAGCTTGACTCTTAGTCTTGTCCATCCAAATTGGAAGTCCCAAAAAACAATTTTATTTGTTATTATCTATCGTCCACCTGGTCGTTACTGTGAGTTTCTCTGTGAATTTTCAGACCTTTTGTCTGACTTAGTGCTTAGCTCAGATAAGATAATTATAGTGGGCGATTTTAACATCCACACAGATGCTGAGAATAACAGCCTCAACACTGCATTTAATCTATTATTAGACTCAAATGGCTTTGCTCAAAATGTAAATGAGTCCACCCACCACTTTATTCATATCTTAGATCTTGTTCTGACTTATGGTATGGAAATTGAAGACTTAACAGTATTCCGTGAAAACTCCCTTCTGTCTGATCATTTCTTAATAACATTTACATTTACTCTGATGGACTACCCAGCAGTGGGGAATAAGTTTCATTACACTAGAAGTCTTTCAGAAAGCGCTGTAACTAGGTTTAAGGATATGATTCCTTCTTTATGTTCTCTAATGCCATATACCAACACAGTGCAGAGTAGCTACCTAAACTCTGTAAGTGAGATAGAGTATCTCGTCAATAGTTTTACATCCTCACTGAAGACAACTTTGGATGCTGTAGCTCCTCTGAAAAAGAGAGCTTTAAATCAGAAGTGCCTGACTCCGTGGTATAACTCACAAACTCGCAGCTTAAAGCAGATAACCCGTAAGTTGGAGAGGAAATGGCGTCTCACTAATTTAGAAGATCTTCACTTAGCCTGGAAAAAGAGTCTGTTGCTCTATAAAAAAGCCCTCCGATTACAGATATTTGTAATAAAATGCTACAGTAGCTGCAGCCTGAGCCCGCCTTTGGCTGACCGCAGCGACAATGCATGGAAAAAAAATGCATCAACACGCCGGTTATCACTCAAAGTGTCCATGCCCATAATGTGTTGCAGAACGTGAAAATGAACACAGTGATGATGATGATGTCTGAAAGACGATAAATAGTAAAAGTAACTTCCTTCAGCTGCTCTCTTGTTTCACTCACGGTCGCCACCACAGATCCAAGCTGGATCTGTATGTTGATTTGGCACAACACCGGGTGCCCTTCCTGACGCAACTCCACCTTATGCGTTTTGACCAAAGACGTTTTCATTTATTTCTGGTAGTTGGGATTAATATTGTAACTGGTGTTGGAATGAAGCTGGACTGAAGCATGCTGGGAGTTCAGAGTCTGCAGTAATCTTATTTCACTACCTGATAAGCACCAGCAGTGTTTCCTTTCACAGTTTGTCATATCTCTTAAGGTGTCGTCTCTCTGGATCACTCAGCTGTACCGTTCTGTCCTTCCAGATGCTGTCATCCGATAATCACTGGACATAAAATGCAAAATAACCCCGGTGATGCGTAAGGCAATCGCATCCTCCATCCCGGCCACTCCTATATCTGAATTACTGTCATCGAGTGTCTGCGGTGGGAAACGCGTGCAGCGAGCACGCTGCATTCCATCACCTTTTTTGGCCACATCTCTGAGCAATAGAACCAAAGCCAGCCTCATTTGTTACAAAATCAAAATCAAACAAAAGGCATTGGTGTTGAATTGTAAACCAAACAAATACAAGATAAAGCCTATAAACCCGCAAATACTTTTAAAACGTGTTTATTTTACTTGTATACACATATTTCCCCCTCACTCTATTAGTCAAAAGGACAAAAACACATTGAGCGAAAAGATCAGCGAGGGAACAGAGAATGAGAGTGTCAGTCAAGCTGTGTGAAGAGCGCCAAGTAATGCAGCAGGAAGATTAGCAGTCACCTGACCTACTGACCGGGTCCCATTTCTGTCAGAAAATGCACTGTCTGTGACGCGAGCCTCTGTTAATGTCTGACATCCGTCTCCATCAGGACTGCTTCCCTGCCAAAGGTTGGGATGTGACCGTGAACATATCCCACTAACTCTGCTCTTCTGCCGTTTCATCAAGGAGCAATATAAGATTTGTAATGACGACCTGCTACGACATCAGCAGCAAACAGCTCCTGCAAACGTGTCGCAGAAATTTTAAGATGTAATTTCAGCTTGTTATTTCCGTCAGCTGAAATGTGCATTCAGAGCCAAAACTGCTGCTGGTTAAATCACATCAATTTCATGACTGAAGCAAAACCTGCAAGGAAATGAAATGAAGGCAATTGTTTTATATAGCCCGGAAAATGACATTTGACTATTCTTGTGCAATAATGGATAAGGAATTGTCTTCAGGAACACCAAAGGGAAAAACATGAAACATGAGATATGAGAGATCTGGTTGGGCTTAATGTCATGGTGGTTGGCACCAAACAACCTATAAATGATGGCAAAAATTGCTTTTTCTTTTTTGGGATTGTTGTCGGTCTGGAACGATGCATGAGAGAGTGACGTTCCCTCGGGGGTGAGGAAGATTGCCTCTTGATCGATTCCCCGACGAGATGGTGGACAAGTTGATGACTAAACAGGCTCAGTTGTGATGCGCACAGTTTCTTTTCTGTTGACCCAGAGAAGCCTGTGCATGGGTTTGTTAATGTGGGAATATTGTTGCACACCGACAAACACAGTCCTTGACAGATCCTTAGCCTGGTCCGATGGCTGGGAAATCCAAGACGTTGAAAGTCTGAGGACCTGCTGCAGCCTTCATCCACCTTCACAGCCGCTGGGTGACAAGCCATCCCCTCTTCCACCTGATCTGCCGTTGAGGACATTTTGTTGCACCAGAGCCCCGATAGCTGTCTCTTGCTCAGGGTTCCTCTTGGGCCTTGATGGCTACTGAAGCAGCCATGGGGCACACAAGGTCCCCACCATATCTCACCCCAACAGGAAATCCCCTGGGTGATTCTTAAGACTACGGGCACTTATGTCCTTTGATCATATTGTATGAAAAACAGAAAAAAGGGGAAATTTCACACTTTTATAGTTATCTTTACAATGAAAGTGTGTTAAGAAATTTGTTCTAGTAGTCTATGATGACTTTTTCGCCTTTTTTTCGCCTTTTTCAGCATCATTATATGCATGTGCTTGTCCCACACCCAGACTTTTGATCTTCAATGATAAAAATGAATGGTAAAGAAATGTTTTTTCTAATGTTTTAAAATATCTCTGAATAAATATCAGTAAAATAATCAAAACATATTGGGGTATTCAATGTCATACAACTGTTGTGATTTTTTTAAACAAAATGTAGTTGTCCCACACTATTGCCGTAATTTCCACCACAACACTGTAATGTCCCTTTAAACAGTTTGTATGAAAGATTGTTTGGGTAGTTTCTATGGAGTTAAACAGTGACATCAGAGCACATGTATATAGCGCCAAATCACAACAAACAGTTGCTCCAAGGCACTTTATATTGTAAGGCAATGGTGTGGTGGAAATTACATTTACAAGGCCAATAGTGCCCATAGTTAAAGAATCACCCCCTACTTGATCTGTTACCCAGGTGTCACAACGCGGATGAGGGGTTGGATTTTTGACACCCTTATGGACATCTACTTTTCAGTGCACTGCAAATGAATTATTAAAACATGAAAATACAGTAGTGTTCAGAATAATAGCAGTGCTATGTGACTAAAAAGATTAATCCAGGTTTTGAGTATATTTCTTATTGTTACATGGGAAACAAGGTACCAGTAGATTCAGTAGATTCTCACAAATTCAACAAGACCAAGCATTCATGATATGCACACTCTTAAGGCTATGAAATTGGGCTGTTAGTAAAAAAAAAAAAAGTAGAAAAGGAGGTGTTCACAATAATAGTAGTGTGGCATTCAGTCAGTGAGTTAGTCAATTTTGTGGAACAAACAGGTGTGAATCAGGTGTCCCCTATGTAAGGATGAAGCCAGCGCCTGTTGAACATGCTTTTCTCTTTGAAAGCCTGAGGAAAATGGGACGTTCAGGACATTGTTCATTATTACATTTTAAATGGTTTGGGTTTGGATTAGAATAATGGCTTGGACCTGCATAAAATTTTTGTGAAATATATAAAAACTTTGAAAATTTCAAAACAACAACAAACTTCTACTTCTGGACCATGACTTTGGTCCATAGTTCAGATCCACAAACTGCTTGGAACAGTGAGAAAGGTAAAAAGCGTGCAGTGATGTCCATAGTTCATCAGTTAAAGCCCTACAGACAGAAACCTCTTTTTGTATTGTTAGTATTTCTGTTGTGTTGTGGCTATTCACCTTCTTTATGTTGTCTATGTTTTTGTCTGCATTGTTTGAATTTGCAGCAGACATTATCGCATTAAATTGTTACACGTGCTGCAGGTTACGTTCATCTTCCCTGTTTCTAAACATTCTCAATTTGCAAGACTTTTTATAAAAAAAAAAAACTAGCTGTCATAGATTTGATGCAGGTCTTTTTTGTATTTGTAAGTGTTTTCTGCATTTACTTGTGATGTCTTAATGTGGAAGTGGTTTGGTCTTTCTTGGCCACCGTATCAAAAACACTGTTACCAAAAACATTGTTTCGGTAGTGTGGCTTCTTGCTTCATTAAAAGTGGCATCAACGGGGACAAATACCTCATCCATCTTGGTTTCCCTGAAATGTCAAGTGTGTTTTGAGTAACAACATATGAGAAAATAATTAGAATCAGCAATGGGAGATCTGGTGTCTGCTTTTGGAAATTAGAGTCGTCGTTTTATACTGTAACACACATTTTTCAGCAAACAGGCGCCATAGATGTTTGTAGCCACAAATGCTACATACAATACGGTCTATAAGTATTTGGATGGTGATATGCTTCATAATTTTGTTTCAGTAGACCACCACAATGGAACTGAAATCAGACAGTCCAAATGTTCTTGTAGTGTAGACTATCAGTTATAATTAAAGTGGTTTAACAAAATATTACATTAACCATTTAGATTTACAGCCCCTTTTAGAAATAGTCCTCCTGTTTCCAAAGCCCATAGGTAATTGGACAAACTAAATATAATAATATCATTTTAATACAAATGATCACTTTTACAGCCCGTTTTCTTGAGACAAGTCAGGAGATGGACACATAAACATTTCCAAGTCACTGAACGTGTCACTGAAATTATGATCACCAAGTCACTGAAATTATGATCTTAAAAATCAAAATTGGGAAGAGGTTTATGTCGGTGACGTTAATGTAGCATATAGTTCATTCATGAAAATACTGATGAAATCATATAATAAAAATTGTAAATTAATAAAAACTAGTAAGAAAAGAGTAAATAAACCATGGCTGACCAAGGGAATAAAAACGCTTGTGTAAAGAAAAACTATAAATATAAGTGCTTTTTAAAAATGCAAACAAAGGAAACAGAACAGATACAAAAAATATAAAAATAAACTATTGACAATAATTAGGAAACAAAAAAAAGATTATTATAGTGAACAACTGAATAAGAGTAAAGATAATATGAGGGCAACATGGGGAATTATAAAAATGTGATGGAAAGTGACGGAGTGAAATCAACTTTTCCGAATTACCTTGTCAAGGAAAATAAAGAGATAAATGATATAAAAGAAGTTGTAAATGAGTTTGATTATGATTATTCTCAAAGGTGGGATCAAATCTGGTGGGAAATAAACCAATAGTAGAAGATAAATTAAATACAATTGTAAATACGGTCAATAGTATTTTCCTTGACAATGTGGAAAAAGATGAAATAAGGAATATTGTAAAAAAAACTGTGTAAGCAAAAGATCAACTGACTATGAAGATTTAGACATGATGACTGTAAAAAGTATAATAGAAACTGTTATTGAACCATTCACTTACATTTGTAATCTGTCTCTGTCAACAGGAATTTTCCCAGACGAAATGAAAATTGCCAAGGTAGTCCCATTATATAAAAATGGAGACAAACATAACATTTCAAACAGGCCAGTGTCATTGCTTCCACAGTTTTCTAAAATTATGGAAAAGGTTTTTGTGACAAGATTGGATAAATTCATTGAGAAACATCATATTTTAAATAATGCTCAGTATGGATTCAGAACAAAACATTCAACAGCTATGACAATTATGGAACTAACAGAAAATATCAACAGCAATAGATAATAAGGATATATGAAAAGCTTTTGACGTTATCGATCATTCAAGATTGCTTCACAAGTTACAACAATATGGAATAAGAGGGGGTAAAAGGCTACTTAGAAAATAAAAACAGTTTGTTCAGATAAATAATACTAAATCAGAATTGTGTAATATTATGTGTGGAGTACCACAAGGGTCGGTACTTGGACCCAAACTGTTTATTTTGTATATCAATGATTTTGTGAATATATCTAATGTACTTGGTAGCATTTTATTTGCTGACGATACATTATTTTACTCTGGATCAGATATACAGGAAGTAGCACAAGTGATAAATACAGAGTTGGAAAAAGTGAAATATTGGTTTGATATAAACAGATTGTCACTTAATCTTAATAAAACAAATTTCATATTGTTTAATGACAGAGTTAAAAAAAATGATGTGTCATTAAAAATAGATGGAATGGACATTCAAAGGGTAAAAGAAACGAAATTTTTAGGAGTTATGATTGATGAAGATTTTACATGGAAGTCACACATAAATTACATAAAAGTAAAGATAGCGAAAGCCATTGCTGTTTTGCATAAAGTTAAATATTCATTAAATCCTTATGGATTATTAACATTGTACAATTCATTGATTGTTCCATATTTGACTTATTGTGTAGAAATCTGGGGATCAACATGTACAACTTATACACAACCTTTATTTATTTGCAGAAAAGAGCTTTAAAAGTGATTGGCAACAGTCGATTTAGAGATCCATCTAATCCATTGTTTATTAAGTATAGGGTACTTAAATTTCATGATTTAGTTGATTTGAAATTACTACAAATAATGTACCAAGCGAATAACAATGCCTTACCAATAAACATTCAAAATATGTTTGAAAAAAGAGTAAGTAGTTATAATTTGAAGGGCATAGAAGTCTTTAAAAAACCAAGATTCAGAACCAAGATAAAGGAACGGAGTATTGCAGTGAATGGTGTAAAATTATGGAACAGCCTCAACAAAGAAATCAAAGAATCAAGGTCGCTTAAATTATTTAAAAAACATATTAAACTTGATGTATTTCGTAAGTATGAAATAAGTCAGTGGGCTGTAACAAAGCCAAAAAGTAATCTGTTAATAATGTTTAGAATGTTTGAAGTTTAAAATGTAATCTATTAGGGATGTAGTCTTTTAAATAATGGTTAAAATTAGGAAAGTCGGTGGCATGTGACAAAGTCATAGAAATGCAATGATGTCGATTGATGATGCTTTGCAAGATTGTATTGTAAAAAAGGGGCAGAATATATAAGACTTGTTCTTCCAAACTGCTCCTTTTCGTTCAATGGTTTGTAATGTTTTGTTAATTTTGCTTTTCTGTTTTTCTTTTAAATTAATGAAATAAATTATCAATACAATACAATGTCAGTCTTCGTTTGCATCAATCAGTGTGGCACTGTTTGGTAAACTGTCTGGAGTAGGCAGTTCTCAAAAACTGAGTGTGCAAGAAGGAAAAGAGTGAGGGAAGCCACCAAAATACACAACTTTCCGTGGCTGTGACTGAAGAAATGTGCATAGATTCAAAGGCAATACAGGGAAGGCTTCAAAGACCTTCCGAACAACAAAGGCAGCAAGAAGACAGATTAAATTTCAAATCCCATCTGTGAACCTAAAAGGACAAAAGCCCACTTAACAAAAGTCCAAAACAAAGATTTATTCTGGTAGGTTTATGTAGCACAATCACATCTACAGAGGGGAAAAAAAGCTGGTTTGTTGCCATATGATTTTTCTACTATTAGTCAGCCAACAGCTCAACATAACAGTCAAATTTATACCATTAAAGCTCAATATTGCACTCAATTTGATTATGGACACTGAAAGAACTATTGCCTGTAAATTACACAATGTGGTCGACACGAATCCTAATTTTAATTGCTTTCCTTGTAGATTTCCTATCTGACCTTTTCACACAACTAAAAAAACCCCTGAGGAACAGCATACCTTTGCAATTATCCTCCACGTAAACAGCCCAAATGTTCACAACTAATTCCATAATAATGTTCCATTGCTGCTGCCAAACATAAGCTATAAATATTACACTGATCTGTGAAGCATTCAGGTTTAATCACTTACAAAGTGAGAGAATATCAGCTCTGAAGTTTTGGCCATGTGGGACATTTATATGGGAATGATCCAGCATGTAGGTACCTCAGTGTTGAGGACCACAGGAACTGCAAAAGGTCAAGAGAATGCCAATGTTTCACCTGGCTGCAGCAGAGAGATAGTTACTTTCAAGAGCTGGGGATGGAGCGGTCGTCTGCCTGCATGGTTGCTAGGAATAGTTCTGGTGTGTGCTGAAAGTAGCAGACTACACCATTACCACATTCTCTCAGACCTGACCTGATCTGTTTTATCATGTATCAAGAAACTACACAACTGTAAGCCATAAAATGAGTATGACCAAAGACAGGGAGAAAATGGTTGACTTTGTAGACTTTGGTCAGGGTAACCAGGACGGAAATGTTAACGCTAAGAGGTGCTGGACTATTTGGTATGTGTAGATGCTGTGGATGGTAGCATGTGGGAACTGCTGGGGATCCAGAGCGTGGCTATCTGTTAGAGGACCATCATGTGGTCAAGGAATTGTAGGCCATTTTACTGGGACTTTGCTCGTCACTTCTTGGTTCTTTTGAGCTAGGAGTTGTTGTGATGACTGGACTATATGATTGTTTAGCTCCAATAGTTCTGTCTGTGCTTCTTTGACAATTCTTTTTTCTACTCCTCATTATTTGTGTATTGTTAGAATGACCAAAGCACATGGTCACCCCACTGAGACCTGGTCTGCTTGAGGTTTCTTCCTATAATAAGAAGATGAACCACTGTTGACTATGTGAGTACACATGGAGTGGGTTACAGTTTAAAATCTTACTCTATGTGTAGTACCTTCGGGTGTGTTATGTTGTGAATTGGTGCTCTATAGTAATTTGGAATTATGGTTGGGGTGGAACATCCTGAAAACGCATTAGAACGGCAGCCATATCATATTTGCAACAGAGATAAAAAACAATGTTTTTTCAAGCATAATTTTTTTGTTAAAGCAGTGTAGTTTCTTCATGCAATGAAAATGAGCTGTGGGACTTTGTGAATGTTTATCATTTATCTCCAACTGTATTTAATGGTAGAAATAAAGAACACTAAACTCCCATACTTGACAACCTACAAGCATCAGTACTTCTTAACAGCTTGATGAATGTGCCAAAATCTTGCACATATATCTTCACTAATGACAATCGCGAAACTCTGAGTGCTCACCAACCTGCAGTTGCACCTTGAGATTCTGAACGTGTCAAACAAAAACGATGACAGGATGCTTTCCTGGATTAACCCAACAGTGACGTGTTGAATTCCACTCAATGACACTTCCAGAAAGAGTCTTGGCACCTTATCTTCCTATAATAGTCATATTTTGAAAAAAAAGCACATATAGGCATAATGGGTTTGAACTTTGTGTAGGTGGTGAAGGCGCTAAAATTCTGAAAGCGCTGCGATTCCACACAGACCTGCCAGAAGCCACAAAGGCTAGAACTCCGAATCAGCCAGGCCCCCAAAATGCCTCAAAATCAACACTTCCAGTAATGAGCTTGTGCCCCATTGATCATCGGTATAGGGAGCTCCCAGCGTGAGCTGCAAATGTTTTAACACGGGAAGATTCAACAGACAGTAAGTCAAGAGGATAAGAGCTCATTGGTGAAGAGTTTAGCAGCATGCAGTCCGCAGCATTTCCTCTTCAAGCATCTGCCTGCACATTATTAAAGATGTAATAAAATCATCTGGAAAGAACTGCATGACAGCATCTTACAACTCCAAGTCGTTAACGTGTGAGAACATAAAGTTTTCAGGATCATTAATCAGTTCATATTAAGTGGAAAAAAAATACAGCCCCAACTCCAACTGTAACATTAAACTTGATATCTGCCACAGGCCGTAAAGAAATCAGATCATCTGACTTTATTATGGGTATTGCCTTTTCAGGACACCTCCAGAAATTTATGGGAAATGTTGTAAGTTTAATGTGAAAAGACGCCACGGAGGAATCCTAATACAGTAGTGACCTGTTTGAGAAAAGCACTTTACTGGTTTTCACAAACATCACAGTTACAGTTATATGAAGGGTTCCAGTCGGATTGGAGTCCGTCCCATCAGTGTCTCCACACGTATCCTACCTTAATGCACCTCTACGATTAATGCAAGTGCTAAATCAGCTTTGCTTCACTATATTGCTTTTCAGCTTAGCTGAAAAATACTGAACCGTTACCTTTGTCTGTCCGATGATAGAACCATAACTTCAAAGAGTTAAGAAACAAAAAAGTAATTTTAATGAAAGTGATCATTGATCCATTGGTGCTAGCTGTGTTTAAGGATTGAAATACCCCCTAAGATTGTCAACTGTGGAATTATTGAATCGATCAGAACTTCATTTACAATGATGAACTGCCATTTTTTAATAATCCAGTAGAGAGAAAAATATAAGAATATTAGCAGCTATTAGCCATGTAAAACTTCAAACAGATCTGAAAGGAAGCTTCAGGAGACTATGCTGTTGATGGAGATTTTTTTAAAAATTAAATCATTGACCATATTGATGGCTGTAATCAAACAGAACGAAAAGCTCCATAAAATTGACTCCATCACTCCCTGTTGCAAACCATCATCCACTCATTCATGAGATGCTACAATTCCACTGCCGTCGTTTTGATGTTCAGCCTTACCACCCTGATCCCATCAGATCTCAGACGCCAATCAGAGGAGCTCCTGATTATTAATGGGCTGGCCAGAAGCTGTCAGCAGGTTTCTCTATGTTGAACTGGTCTTGCACCAAGAAGGCCATCTGCATTTATACCAAATCCCAAAGTGGATCTTTACTGGATCCACTGTGGAGACATCAAGTTAACAGTGGTAGCCAAATACTTTTTGTTTTTCCAATTTTCAACCTAACACTCATTAAAATGAGCTAAAACATGTAAGCTGATTTTTTTATTCAGTTATTATGTGTGTGTGTGTGTGTGTGTGTGTGTGTGTGTGTGTGTGTGTGTGTGTGTGGTGTGTGTGTGTGTGTGTGTGTGTGTGTGTGTGTGTGTGTGTGTGTGGTGTGTGTGTGTGTGTGTGTGTGTAAAACATTACTATCACCATGTTCCATTTCCCTTCTGGATGTTTTCCATCACAGTGGACCATCTGTTTTCCATCAGCAATCGAGTGCCTGATAAAGAGCTCCAAACAAAAAAGGTTTTGTTTGGAGCTTCATTCTGACGTGGAGGCAAACAAGGAGATTTTTCCAGACATGCCTTGTTACACTGTATGGTACAGAATGCTTCGTGATCTCCTTACGTCATCATGCAGTGAGCTCCATGAAATGGGATCGCCACTTTTTTCTGCAGTTTGCACCTGTGCATTAATCACAAGTATTAATGCAGCATTTATGTGTCAGTGCTTCAAAACAACAACAAAGCAGTTGTTTAATTCAGTGTTATGGGTGTTTTGAAACAGAACCATTTGTTTATTTGTTAGTGGAGCAAAACAGTGACCCATTATCTGAATGGAGGAAACCCCGCTGTAAACATGGTGTAGCCCCGCATGACGTTTTCGAAGTCGCGACCTAACGACGCTATGCTTTAATCCGTAGTCATCTTTTAGTGATTTGCAAATGAGTACCAAGAAGTAAATGCACACACGCATACCAGTTGTGCTCATTTACTTCCTGGTGTTCATGTGCAAATCACTAAAAGATGGCTGCCATTTGTGTCGTCCAATAAGTTCAGGTAAAGTTGTTTTCATCAGCCTGTGACCTCCAGCACTCACTGGATCGGCTCACAGCCGAGTGTGAAGTGGCTGGGATGAGGATCAGCACCTCTATCTGAGGCCATGGTTCTCAGCAGGAAACCGATGGATTGCCTACTCCAGGTAGGGAATGAGGTCTTGCTGCAAGTGAAGAACTTCAAGTATCTTGGGGTTTTGTTCACAAATGAGGGAACAATAGAGCATGAGACTGGCTGGAGAATCGGCACAGCAGGGGCGGTGTTGCATTCACTCCCGTGACCCAGTCCTGGGCCACTGTGCCTCGAGACAACCCTGTCTCAGAGGTGTACAGACAATTCCTTTGACTTCATGCTTGGTTTGTGCTCTGACATGCACTGTCAACTGTGGAACCTTATATGTAGACATGTGTGTGTCTTTCCAAATCATGTTTAATCAACTGAATTTTCCCTACGTGGACTCCAATTAAACTGTAGAAACATCTTAAGGATGATCAGTGGAAACAGGATGCACCTGAGCTCAATTTTCAGCTTCATGGCAAAGACTGTGAATACTTATGTTCATGTGATTTCTTAGTTGTTTTGCTGTTGTTTGTTTTTTTTTTTTTAAATAAATTTCCAAAAATCTAAAAAAAAAAAAAAAAAAAAAAAAAACTTTTCACATTGCCATCATGGGGTATTGTGTGTTCAATTTTGAGGGAAAAAAATTAATTTACTCTATTTTGTAATAAGGCTGTAACATAAAATGTGGAAAACGTCGAGCGCTGTGAATACTTTCCAGGTGCACTTTATCAGAAAAATCTAAATGAAACACTGTAGTTTTTGCTCCTGTTTTTTTTTTCCAACATTAAGTATTTAAGCCTTCTTCTATGCACATCAGGCACATTTTCCTCCAATCATAATAAATAAATAAATAAATAAAAATCTGTTAGGGAGCATTTCATCTTTGCGAGATAATCAAACCACTGATTAAACAACATACTGCACAGATGTACCTTAAACTGGTCACAATAGAAAACCAAGGTTGTTGGCAAAGGTAAAATGCTCACCAACATACAATCTTACATATTTGAACAAAATTGAGAGAAATGAGCATTTCCGTGTAGTAACCTTAAATCATATACTTCAATGCATTAAAATGGGAACCGCAGTGTTGCATTTATATTGCTGAATATAGTTACACAAAATCAAACTTATGAAAATGTTAAAATAATATTGAAAATATTATTTGGGCTGGCATATCTTTCCAGTTGACATGTGTTTTAGTTCCTGTGTAATGGCACAGAGCTTTGCCAGGAACCACAATCAGAATCTTATCTCGTTCCAACAGTCCCATAAATGGGCTACTGTGAAAGGCAATATGTCACCATTTGAGAAGAAAAATGCTGTCATTATATCAGAGTGCATTCTGTAAATATACACAGACCAAGTTACTGAGATTTATTTGGTGTGCTTTTCCACCTGCTGGTGCAAAGACCACTGACAGCATCAACTATCTGCACATGTAAAGGTTGAAAGTCATTTACAAAAAGTGATTTCTCTGCCTGAGGCTCCTGGGTGTTTCAAATTCAAACATCCAGCTGAGAGAATCAAGCACAGCAGAGTGAACATGACCACAAATGTCCAGACATGCATTAAAGAAATCAAAAGAAGAAACTGCAGCCGTCAATCTAAAGCTGAACTAATAAAGCGGGGCTTCTGTCTTTCAACGTGTACCAAAGTTCAAAAGCAAACATACTTTTGCTGTCATCAGGTGATGTTGTAAAATTAGGAGAATATCAAATAGGTAGATTATTGAATGTGTGTTGTTTATCATTATTATTAAACATAAAAAATTCAGAATATTTCCGGGTTCTGGTCGTCCAGTCAGCTGCAAACTAATGAACCTCAGTGAGAAGGTGCAAATGTTGTTCCTCCTGCCATTGAAAGTAATCAGTTTTCATTTAGAACACTGATATCATCCCAAGAGATGATTTAACATAATCTGTGACGCAAGGTTGCAAGTTAAAGTGAGGTTAGTGACAGAGGATGGAAATAAAGAGAACCTGACACCCTCCAGCCATCTCCCTCACTCAGACATGGATGATATTATACACCTGTAAAACACTGTAGGTGTATCTTTGACCAATTTCTCAAAATATCCACACTAAATATCCCCTCTATGAATGCACTCTGCCTGGCTTGTGACGTGTGACTAACATTTAGCCGATTATTCATAAAATTAAATCTTGTGTGTGCTACGCTCACAAGTCATTCCAAGTTTGGTCCAAATTGTATAAATTGGTTGCTTGGATTCAGAGAAAACTGGATGTCTAGCAACTTTTTATTTCTAAATTCTGACAAGACAGAATGATGGTCATTGGTCCGAGAAGACAAAGGCATCAGTGTGACCTGCTAACATTAACCTTGGACTTTCGTGTTAGATGTAACAGTGATGAATGAAAAATTTGGGGCTAACTTTTGATCCCATGCTGTCCTTGAGAAATCATTAAGGCCACTTTCTTTCACCTCCATAATATTGCGAAGATTCATCCTATCCTGTACATGGCTGACAGAAGCATTGATTCACTGTTGTTGCTGCTTCTAGATTTAATTACTGCAATGTCCTACTCTCTGGCATACCACAACGTCAGTGGTGTTCAGCTGGTTCAAAAAGCTGCTGCTAGAATTCTGACTCGGAGCAGAAAGTCTGGCCTCTCTTCACTGGCTTCCTGGACCCATGCAGCAGGACCGTTCCTGGACCCATGGGGTGACCATTTTTTTTTGCAGTAGCAGGTCCTAAGTTGTGGAATGCATTACCTCCTGAACTGAGGTCCATTAATAGCTTGCCTCTGTTTAAAGCTAAGTTAAAAACATACTTGTTCAGGGCAGCTTTTTGCACATAATTGCTTTGACACTTTTTTTTTTTGTCTATTTTTATTCTATTTTGGATGCTCTTATTGTGTTTTGTGTTTTTCGTACTTTTCTTTTTATCTCTAGCTGGTGCTATTGGAAAGCACTTTGGTTCAGTGAAAACTGTTGTAAAGTGCTATAGAAATAAAACTTGATTGATTGATTGATGCAAGATTTTAAGGTTTTGTTATTTACTGTCAAAATTCTTAATGGACCTCCCTATCTGTCCAACCTTATTAAATTTAATGTATTGGCTCATGTTCTGCATTCTCAGGAGGCAGGATTACTGCATGTTCCAAGAGTTAAAATGAAGTCAGCAGGCCACAGAGCAACCTCTTGTCTTTCTTGCACATGTTGTGTTGAACAATCTCCATGCCAAGATAAAACAGTCTGAATCTCTGGACTCATTCAAGTCCAGATTAAAGACCCATCTGTTCTCTTTTTATGAATAAGATACTGTGCACATAAAGTATTCACAGCACTTCACTTTTAAAATCTTTGCTTAACTTATTAAAAACAAAACTAAGAAATCACATGTACATAAATATTCACAGTCTTTGCCATAAAGCTCAAAATTGAGCTCAGGTGCCTCCTGTTTCCACTGATCACCCATGAGATGTTTCTACAGCTTAATTGGAGTCCACCTGGAGTAAATTCAGGTGATTGGAGATAATTTGGAAATGCACACACCTGTCTACATATAAGGTCCCACAGTTGACAGTGCATGTCAGAGCAGAAACCAAGCATGAAGTCAAAGGAATTGTCTGTAGACCTGAGACAGGATTGTCTCAAGGCACAATTCTAAGGAAGGGTACAGAAACATTTCTGTTGCTTTGAAGGTCCCAATAAGCACAGTGGATTCCATCATCTGTAAATGGAAGAGGTTTGGATCCACCAGGATGCTTCCTAGAGCTGGACACCTGTCTAAACTGAGCGATTGGGGGAGAAGGGTCTTAGTCAGGGAGGTGACCAACAACCTCATGGTCACTCTGCCATAGCTCCAGCATTCCTAAATAGAAAGATGAGAACCTTCCAGAAGGACAACCATCTCTGCAGCAATCCACCAATCAGGCCCGTATGGTAGAGTGGCCAGACGGAAGCCACTCCTTAGTAAAAGGCAGGGGCGTAGGTTTGCATATGGACCATAGGGACAAGTCACAACCAATATTTTGGGATGGCAAAATAGTCCCTACCAATATTTAGCATTTTTGTTTATATAACAAAATCATTCACTATTTTTTTGCGAACTCGATACTATAATTTTAGTCGTCACGTTTTGTGTTTTCGACGTGCCAGAGTGACAGGGTTACCCATGTTGCAATTTCATTGGCTCACGTTCTTCTCACATGGACGTAAACAAAGCGCATCTCGTGGCAGGCAGTGCTTCATTTGTAAAGTGGGAGGTCCCGGAGCGCAGAGGATGGGTGGCTCCGGTGCAGTGTTGCCAGATGTACGATAATTATCGTATTTGTACGATAGTTTTGCCCTCTGTATGATGTACGATCTATAATGGGAAAAAAACCCCAAATATGTACGATAATTTCAGTTGGTTGCCCAAACACGCATCTCTCTCTGACACCCAAGAATCATTTTGCAGGCGTTGCACTCAGGCGGCATCAAAGACACACCACACACAGGGCTGCTGCTGGCTTTGGGCTGCCGGGACAGTCATTTGAAAGCCCGCCCCCTCTCATACAAAGTAATGAGTTCCCATCCAATCTCTGCAGGACAGGACAGGAAGATTCCCCAACCAACATCTTTTCTTTTTTTTCGAAACTGTATTTCAACAAATGCAATAACAAACGAACAAAACACAAGAGCAAAGAGATATACAAGAAAAATAAAAAAAAAGTTCAAGTTCCTTATGGAGGTGTCAACATTTTTTCTGTGTTCAACAAAATCTGCACAAGTGGCATCGGATGACGACAGCCACCTCGAGGTTGAATTCGACTCTTTCTAGTCTGGTAATTAACACGTTTGTGTTACTTCACAGTCTGTTAGTGCATTTGCGTTCTTTTTGTGCCATAGTTTCCCCATTACTATAATTACTGTTTAAAAATGTGACATAAAATTCTTTGTAAATTAAAAAAAAACGCTAAAATAGCTACGTTGTATGCGTTTTGTTTGTGAACGATAATTTCTCCCAAAATACGATAATTTTGAGGTTTTGGTAGGATAGTTTCATATTTCATATCTGGCAACACTGCTCCGGTGCAGAAAAACAAGAAGGGCGGGGGAGGGGTTGCGAACAATGCTGTGCGCCACACTTAAAATAAACTGCACACACCTTCACAAATGACACTAACACCCTGCCTTTTCCTCAAAAAATACTACATTTATGTTTGCTGTCTGTCTATGTACTTTTCTGTCACTTTTGCGCTTTTTCATACTTTTCCCTCGTTTCAAAAGTCACCGAACGCACTTTACCGTAATATATGCAACATATAGCATACTGTTGGAAAGCACGGGTTCTTGGCTTGCTGTCAGTGTTGAAATTTTTCAGAGTGAGGGCTTACATGAGAACTTACGGTAATGAGAATCAGCGGCGCACTAGTGTGAAACTTCCGTGTTTTTCCTCTGCGTTATGACATCACAGGCTTACGTTTACCGTAATACACCATATATATAATTGGAAATCCCTTTTTTTTTGGCAAATTAGGTTGCCAGATACCTACAACTGCATTATTGATGAAGAGAATAGATTATACATCTTGTTTGCAAAAACTTTTTTTTTTTTTATTTTGTTAGCTCCACAAGTATTTTTTTTTGTTGTTGTCTTGTTCTCTCAGGTGTAGGCCTATAGAATAGATTCGTGATTTTGGGTGCAATTTTGTTATTTAAGCTATTTGTTTGTTTGCCTACACAATATTGTAAATAAAGTGTTAAATTATTCAGCATTATGTCATCATATGTTATGTATTATGCTGTACTTGTGCGTCTAATGGTATGAGTGGGTTAGGGGGTGATGGTGGTGAGCAGGGGGGGCCGGGGGGTGTGGTATTGTCCCTACCAAAGCTGAGACCAAACCTACGCCCTTGGTAAAAGGCACATGGCAGCCCACAGCTGGAGTTTGCCAAAAGGCACCTGAAGGACTCTCAGACCATGAGAAACAAAATTCTCTGGTCTGATGAGACAAAGATTGAACTCTCTGGTGTGAATGCCAAGTGTCATGTTTGAAAGAAACCAGACAGGCATAGTGGTGGCAGCATCACAACCCTAAGCACACAGCCAAGATATTGTGACTCTAGGACCTTTTGTGGCTGGGATGGCAGTGGGATCGAACTCCAGACTGCTCGAACTAACGACCAGAACTCTACCAGGTCAGACAAAGGGGAATTCCCCGTTAGCCAAGCTGGGGGGAACGCCTTTTCATTCTGGACTTCATCTTGCTACTTATCGCCCCACCATTTTTGACTTCGTCCTGAAGTCACAGGTGCATTTAAGCATGTTCTGTGACTACCCACATCCTGCCAACAATGCCAATTGTGACCGGAGGACCTTTGTGGGCGGGACGGCGGTGGGATCGAACCCCGGACTGCTCGAACTAACGACCAGAACTCTACCAGGTCAGCCAAAGGGGAATTCCCGGTCCAGGGTTCGATCCCACCAGCATCCCGGCCACAAAGGTCCTCCGGTCACAATATCAAAGAAGTGGCTGCACTGTGAATGTCCTTGAGTGGCCCAGCCAGAGCCCAGACCTGAATCCGATCTCTGGCAAGAACTGAAAATGGCTCTGCACCAACGCACCACAGCCAACCTCATGGAGCTTCTTGAGAGGTGCTGCAAACAGGAATGGGCAACACTGCCCAAAGATAGGTGCAGCAAGCTTGTGGCATCATATTCAAGAAAACTTGAGGCTGTAATTGCTGCCAAAGGTGCATCAACAAAGTATTGAGCAAAGGGTGTGAATACTTTGTACGTGAGATTTCTTAGTTTTATTTTGAATACATTTTCAAAATATTTCAATAAAAAACTTTTTTTCATGTCACTGGGGAGTGTTGTGGGAGTAGAATTTTGAAGAACAAAATGAATTAACTCCATTCTGGAATAAGGCTGTAACAAAAAATGTGAAAAAAGTAAAGCACTGTGAATACTTTCCGGATGCACCATGTTTGGTCTTAAAATTCAGGCCATCAGCTTGTCTTTGTTCCTGCTGGTCTCAATAGATTTTCTCCTTTGCTGTACAACTTAAAGTATGCCAAGTACCATTTAACAGGAAGGGGTGTGAAAACAGATGCAAATAGATAATAGATGAAAATAGAGTGCTCAGTGCTTTTACAGAGAGCACATTTTGTCAAAATCTTACCTTTAAACATGTCAGCCTGATTTTCCATTATTGAAAACACTTCACTTTGTTTGCCATCGACTCATGCAGGTGTAATTTACATAGGTAAAAGATCACATGACTAACAAAACCACTGAATGACGACTAGAATAATTTGGCATTCTGGACCAATTATCGAAGAGTAATCAAGCAGCTCAAAATGATGAGGTGCTTAAAATGGTTACAGTACCACAAATTGGACTGATGAACCTATACTACAGAAAAAAGATTCCAATGAAACTTTGCCAAATGAGTAATTTCTAAAACATAATTCATAACATTAGACAAGCTCATACAGTGCCACACCACACAACTAGGGTTTTTCTTTGTGGCTTTTGTGACATCTAGTGGCCACAAGCAGTAAAGCAGTTTGAACAAAAGCAGGCTTGAAGAACCCATTTCATTTGGAGAGTGAGATCATCATACACACAGACAGCATCATGGGTCTATTCAGACAAATATGGCAGTGCTCATTTCAGTTGGGCACTGCCTGTGGGCCATATTTTGGCCCCCACATTGATTTGGTTTTGTTTTATTATAAAGCCAGCAACCTCAAACAAAACAAAAACCAAACCAAAACAACCCCCCCCCCCCCCCCCCCCAGTGTTCTACCATTATGTAAAATTTCACTGAAACCCACCAATCAGTTTTAGAAGAGTTGCATTTACAAGGCTCGTGGACGGGGTGGGGGTTATTAAAAAAAAAAAAAAAAAAAAAAAAAAAATCAACCACATCACCAATGTAAAAACACATGATCAGAGAATAACATTATCAATAATTCAACTTTAATCACAAGTAACAATTCTGCTGCCTGTAAGGCTCAATTTTGTGTTCTTCAAACAGGACAACGTATTCAAGTCCCTACTGCAAAACTTTTCATCTTGCTGAGGTACCTGCATACAGAGAATGACTGAATGACTGACTGGGCACCAAAGGACAGGATTTTTGTAGCATAGCTGCTCCATAACAAAATAACAAACAAGAAGGACGACTGAAAAAGCAGACAACAGGGCAGCAGTGTGTGCCGTCGACACACCTGAAAAGTTCTGTCAGTTATTGGGCCCAACATCACCAGCATCAAGAGATTTTACTCTGACACGGTATTTCCTTGTTACTTTTGTCCCCAACATCATCATATATATATATATATATATAATATATATATATATATATATATATATATATAAAAGGGGGGGGGGGGGGGGGGGTGAAGGAGCAGCAAAATGATGGCAAACCAGACGAGCAGAGATATTGGCTACTCCAGCTCAACAGTGCCACCTGCTGCCTCCAGGGCTGCTTTTACTTTCTCTGCCTCTTCTTTGGCCACATTGGTCCGAATTTCCTGAGGAAGTGACTCCACTAGTTTCTTGGCCTGGTGTAAAAAAAAAAATGGACACGAGAGTTAATAACCCATTAGCGGCGTGAGCTGCAGCTTAATTTACAACCATAAAATAAGCATAAAACAGCAGGAAAACAGACAAAAAAAAAAAAAAATCCACCAAACTTCACGAAGGAATGGACACTAAACTGTGTGAAAAGCAGTAATAATATCAGCTAAAACAAGATCTTGATCATTTGAACCAGGGAAATTACCAGATTTACCAACATGGCAGATGGCATCATCTATCCCAAACATTACAGTATGTTGACCTCCAGTGTGCACTGAGCAGGTTTGAAGGCAAGTGTGAAGCGACTGGAATAAGAACCAGCACCTCCAAAATCCGAGACCATGGTCCTCTAATGGAAAAGGGCGGCTTGTCAGGTCAGGGGAGAGTTACTGCCCCAAGTGGAGGAGTTAAATTATCAAAGGGTCATGTTCATGAGTGAGGGTAAGACGTAGTACGAGATCGACAGACAGATTGGGGCTTCTGATGTCCTGCCAATGCTGAACCGGACCGTGATGCTGAAGAAAGAGCTGAGGCTCTGGATTTCGCCTCCTATCCTCACTTACGGTCATGAAGTGTGGGTAATGACCGAAAGAACAATGTCACAGATACAAGCAGTGGAAATTAGGATGCTCCATCAGGTATCTCACTCTGCCACACTACTCATTTTCATGTATTTTACACAGACATACATCTTGGTACTAGTGAATTAGGGGTGGAACGATGTATTGTTTATTGTAATAATCACACCATGGACCCTATATCAAATTTAAAAAATGAGTATTGTGATACCATTTTTTTTTTTTAAAGGCTGCTCCACAGAAGAACCACCTTGTGAAGAAGCAAAAATTGTTCTAAAATATAGAAATAGGAAAGAGATAATGTCAAGGATTACAATTTATGCTTCATAATATATTTCTTTCATGTTAAATGTCTATCTAATTAGTGTGAACAGGGGTGTAGTGGGTCGTGATGTGTACTGGACTGAGATATAGTCATCACTGACAGATCTCAGTGATAACTATTTTGCTTCAAAGTTCAAGTCCAGACACTCTGGTGAACAAAAGCATGTGCACACAAAAAGGAGGCCAGGCCTCATGTGGTTCACAGGGTGCCAGCTAGTAACCTTCATTCATGTGTTGCGCAGTGGCCAGACAGCTGTGCCACAAACCATCACACAGACCACATTAAGAATCAAAGTGTTATACTTTTTTTTTTTAATGAGACCGACTTTAGCAGCCAAGAGGTTTGGTGTGAATAAGGAGTTAAATGAGGTGTTTCAGTAGCGCAACCAGAAATCAAGTGGTTGATGAAAAAACTGTGCAGTGCAAAGGTGAAGTCCAAGCTGCAGACAGGACTTTTAATGGTGACAGACTGCGCAAACGGTGAGAAAGTGTCTAACGAAAAAAAAAAATGAGTGTAGTGCAAAATATATTCAGAGGTTGCTTTTTTAATGTGTGGAATAGATGACACATTTTAATATCTGTTGAACGCTCTGACTCCTAACTTTAAATGAAGCAGACAGCAGAAGTTTTTAATGCTGCGCTGCTATCAGGTGACCACCAGTAAGATATTGACATACAAATTAATGGATATTTGTCCATATTTTTTGTTTGCATTGTGAAAATGTTTCTGGTCTGGCAGGGGTTCCCGCCATGTTACAGAGACCGCTATAATGTCTGCCTGTACTGCAGCTATGATAACTTTGCAGCATATGCAGGGAAAACAGTTTTCAATGCTGCAAACCAGAAGGGACATTTTAAAGTTAAATGCAATGATGCCACAATACACATTTTATAGCTGATAAATTTGGAACACAGATCAGGCCCTTCCTGATCCGTGTTCCAAATTCAATATTACATGATGTGGACCAGGATGAGAGTGAAAAAAAATGTAGCTTACCTGCACCAGATTCAAGCCCTGCATGCAGTTCTTCACTTCTTTTATAACTTTGACTTTATCAGCTACATTTATTGCTGTCAATTTCACTGTGAAAAAAGTCTTCTCTTTCTTCACTGGAACCTCCTCCTCTTCATCAGCCTGTTACACAACAAAAATGACATTTACAACCTGAGATTTTTTTTTAGTTACTACTGTGCCAGAGAGGATGGTATCGTGATAAAATGCTGAAATACTGTCAGGTGTTAAATGTTATACAGTTATATTGTGCACGCTCCACACTACAGTTAAAACCTGTGGAGCAAAAAGCTCACCTGATTTGCTGGTACAGCTGATGCAGCCATGGTCCCCATCGGCATCATTCCAACATCCTTTATATTCAGAGTTTTCTAAAACAAAAAGATAAAGATTATTTCTAAGAAAACATAATCAGAGCCTGACTGTGGTTCATATTAATATTTGCTAAGAATAGTTTCCAACACTGTCCCGCACCTTGAGGAGCTCGTTCAGGTCTGACACCTCTAATAACGTCAGGCTGGCTATGTCATTGACAAGCTGTTGAATTTTAGGAGAATACTGTTTAGGTGCATCATCTAGAGGAGGGGTGGCGAGTGCGTCCGAGTGGGTGGCTGAAGTTGTCTTTAGAAGTCTGAGTGCACACAGGGCTAGATTCTGCCATTGAAGTTGTTGCCTGAAAGACAATCATTTACAGGCGAAATGACAACTGAGCATGAGTGGTCGGTACCTCTGGTTGTCAGAGATCACTGTACAACCCATACTGTAATATCCTGTAGAAATTTCAGTGGGGCAATCTGAAACACATTACTGTTGTGCAGTGCAACCACACAACCATATTTGCATGTAAACACTTAACTAGAGCACCGTGCTCGTACAGCACAAACCTCTGCCAACACTAGTTTCCAAGTCCACTAATTTTTACCTTGGAAAAAATTTTCAAAGTCAAAGTCATGTTAAGAGTAGCTTTTCAATGTTAAGATCAAATATCCACTAAATCCGCAGTATGGATCAGATCCGGATCAGACTTATTCTACTCATAGAGTGCCAGTTTGCACCCCACTGTCACAAATGAGAGTGACTGAGGCACTTTTGATTGAGATATAATGCAAAATGTGCAACAAATGGGCTTTTCAATATTAAATTCAAATGTACACAAAATCCATTAGGGTGTCACATAACTGCCATATAACAACTTACCAACACATACTTGAGGTTACTGTAACAATATCCATGGCCAAATATCTTTGGGCTGTGGATAAAACAAGACACCTGAACGCCTCATCTTGGAATCTGGATAAAAACCAAATCTTTCCACTATTTTTGACATTTTATCGACCTAACAACTAATTGATTAATCAATTATGAAATAATCAGTTGCAGCCTTAGTATCAACAGAATTTTATATGACAATCGATTTATGGAGTTAAATTTGTCTCATTAATACCTGCAAATACACAGAGGGTGATTTACAAATATCCCTTGATTTGTACCTTGTGTGTTGGTTTTTACAAATGTTTATTTGTAAATAGTTTTTTCATTTGTAAAAAAAATGGCATTTTCAAAACTGAAAATCCTGTTTGTGAAGTGTGATTCAGCATTTGTGGATCACCGATTACACACATTCATCACTTTGCTCAGTTACGCAATACTGACATTCTCAGCGCAAAACTGCACAAATCCACAAACAGCTCACGATTCACACAAAGCAACACCCTCATACCCGCAAATTCAGAGCGCAATTTACTAATATTCCTTGAATTGTACATGTGTTTTGTGATCCACAAACACAAATTTCTGATTTGTAACTTGTGTTGGTTTTTACCAAAAACAAAAAAAAAAAGTGTATTTGTAAGTATGTCGTTTTTTTTCATTTATTAAAAAAAAGCATTAGCAAAACTGAAAATTCTGTTTGTGAAGTATGATTCAGCATTTGTGGATCACCGAACACATGCATTCACCACTTTGCTCGGTTACGCAATATTGATAACATTCTCAGCGCAAAACTGCTCAGTTTCACAAGTATATAAGTCGCTATTCACATTTCCATCCAGTAGATGGCAGTGTTGCTGAATCACACTTCACAAACATAATTTTCAGTTTTGCAAATGCCTTTTTTGCCTCTACTAGTGGTTGGCTCTCACTGCGGTATTGTATCACTTCCTGTTCCGGAGCACAGCGGTGTTTTGCTGTATCTGTTAGCTGTTTAATCTGCGCAGTTAGATTGATCTAGTTAACTAGATAACGATTTGTTTCACAGTGTAATCTTCATGTGCCTTAACTAAAGCACTCCCTCTGCTGAATCACCTCTAAATTATTTACACATTATTCACTTTGTGTGTTTTTAGGAATCCGCTAGCTTAGCGCAGCTACTAGCTCTTAGCCGATTTAGCATGGCGGCTTCTCCTGTCTCTCCTGCACTTTTCTGCTCTGGGTGTGAAATGTTTAGTTATTCCTCGGCCTCCTTTAGCAGTAATGGTACTTGTAATAAGTGTAGCTTATTCGTAGCTTTGGAGGCCAGGCTGGGCGAATTGGAGACTCGGCTCCGCACCGTGGAAAATTCTACAGCTAGCCAGGCCCCTGTAGTCGATGCGGACCAAGGTAGCTTAACCGCCGTTAGTTCCCTTCCAGCAGATCCCGAGCAGCCGGGAAAGCAGGCCGACTGGGTGACTGTGAGGAGGAAGCGTAGCCCTAAACAGAAGCCCCGTGTACACCGCCAACCCGTTCACATTTCTAACCGTTTTTCCCCACTCGGCGACACACCCGCCGAGGATCAAACTCTGGTTATTGGCGACTCTGTTTTGAGAAATGTGAAGTTAGCGACACCAGCAATCATAGTCAATTGTCTTCCGGGTGCCAGAGCAGGCGACATTGAAGGAAATTTGAAACTGCTGGCTGAGGCTAAGCGTAAATTTGGAAAGATTGTAATTCATGTCGGAGGTAATGACACCAGGTTACGCCAATCAGAGGTCACTAAAATTAACATTGAATCGGTGTGTAACTTTGCAAAAACAATGTCGGACTCTGTAGTTTTCTCTGGGCCCCTCCCCAATCGGACATGACATGTGACATGTTTAGCCGCATGTTCTCCTTGAATTGCTGGCTGGCTGAGTGGTGTCCAAAAAATGAGGTGGGCTTCATAGATAATTGGCAAAGCTTCTGGGGAAAACCTGGTCTTGTTAGGAGAGACGGCATCCATCCCACTTTGGATGGAGCAGCTCTCATTTCTAGAAATCTTGTTGTGTGTTGGGGGGGCGTGGCTGGCTGTGTTGGTGTTCTTCTCTTTTCTTTGCTCTCCAGGTGGCATGAGGGCTGATTTGTCTGTGGAGAAAGTGCTGGCTGAAGAGTCCTCACCCTTATTAGCGTCATGTGGAAAACCTGTGGCAGGGGCTCACGTGCGGCCTTGAAGACTTGCAGCTGAAGCAGATAATTGGATGGCGTTCTGCATATAAGTCATGTGTGATTTGAGCAGAACTGCCGGGAACTCGACCTTGTGATGTTCGTTTGTGAGACGCTGAGGACCGCGCCTGGGTTTGACATATCGAGCCCGTGAAGCAGGGAAGGGTGAGGACACATGCTGTCAGCACACGCTAAAGGTAATTAAGTGATTAAGTAAGTGTTGATAGTATCTTGGTGTTTTGTTACACAGTAAACTGAGATTGTGAAGAGAATTGTGCAGCTTGCTTCTCACTGCGGTGGCGTGCAGGATAAGTGATCCTCCACCTGTTGTGAGAGGCTGCTCATTTGCATAAAGTTAAAAAGAAACATTGACCTGAGTGTGTTGCTGATAGCGTGTGTTATGCGAAAGATAGAGTTGTATCTGCTGACTCACCTCACCTTCTCTTTGCTCCACAGAGAATCGGTTCGTCGTGTCCACCTGGGGGGTGTTTGGCGGTGGTAGTGAGTCCAGGAGCGCCGGGCTTTAATCTTTGCGGGCGCTGGTGAACGTGCCACTTATCACTCCACCAGAGGGACGCTTTTATGTTTTACATTTGTAAGCACAGGTGAAAAATAAATTGTTTCTGTTGGGAACCGCCTTCTGGTTATTTTTACCGCTGGGTTCTGTCAGACGCAGGTCCGCTCCTCAACCCGCGTCGACGCATAACAGTAGTTCCCGGCCATTCCATAATGGACTCAGCGGCAGAGGCGGTTCCTTTTGCCGAAAAGGTGCAAGAACACTTGGAGAAAATATGGAAGCAATTACAGCATCTCGCAATCGACTTGAACAAACAGACGCCCGTGTTACGGAGCTTGCAGCGCAAGCCGTTCCGCTTCCTGCAGCTCCAGCTGTGGCATCATCGATACCGGGGCAGATAACTCCGTCACCCAGGGATTCGGTGTTCGAACCGGTTATTTGTCATCCGGAGCCTTATGCGGGAGACGCCGAAGCTTGTGCTTCGTTTCTGATGCAATGTTCTTTGGTCTTTACTCAGCGACCGGCTTCCTTCTCTTCCGATGGAAGTCGTGTTTCCTATGTAACAAATCTGCTCCGAGGCGACGCCTTAGCTTGGGTCACTGCGTTGTGGAGTAACAACTCGCCATTGTTAGGGTCCTTTAAGGATTTCTCCCGGGAGTTCCGATTGGTTTTTGACCATCCGGTGAAAACGAATACCGGTGCTCAACGGTTACTGAATCTCAGGCAGGGGAGGCGGAGTGCGGCGGAGTATTCCGTGGACTTTCGGATTTTTTCTGCTCAATCCGGTTGGAATGCCGTAGCTTTACGGGGCGTGTTTGTAGACGGGTTAAATGAGGCACTAAAAGACGAGCTGGCGGTCCGTGATGAGCCAAACGATTTAGACAAGCTAATATCGTTGGTGATTCGTCTGGATGATCGGATGAGGGAGCATGGACGTGAGAGAGGATGCCCATCAGAGCGGTTTTTTTTGTCTCGGGGCTTTCCCCGACACAGGTCTGGACCGCCTCTTCTTCACCCCACTGAGGCTCCTCCGACGGGACCTCCAGCTCCTCCTGTTGACGAGCCCATGCAGCTCGGACGAGTAGAGATGTCTGTATTGCCCCGACACGTAAGCGTCAAGAGAAATAACGGCGACGTAACTCCAAGTGTTCTGGGACAGGCAACATAACACAAAAAAAAAAAAAAAAAAAATTTCCAGCACAAGTAAAGGTTTTGTTTTCTTTAATCAGGGGTTATGAGTGTTTGGGGACTTAGGGGCGTATCTGGTGGAGTGATTGTTGGGCTCACTTAATTGTCAAGTTTGCATGTGGTTTAGGTTTTTTTTTTTGGGGGTTTGTTGGGTCGTTTTATTTTGTTTTTATTTCTCTACATCCCTAACCCCGACCTCACTTGCCCCACGACCGTTCGTCTTGTGGGTTGTGGGGTGGTGCAGGTTGGTCATGCTGAGCATTCTCAGAAGACCTCTGCACCTGGGGGGGGGGGGGTGTTGGAGGCGTTTCTTTGGTTTGGTTAGGGCCCGGTTCCACTCCAGCCTCGGTGAACCTTTGTACCGTTCGTCATTGGTGTTGCCGGGGTGTGGTGCAGCGGAGACTTACCTCAGTCGGAGGGGTGGGCCGATCTGTTGCCGTTTTGCCATTTCGGTAGTTCCACCCCTCCTGAGCGGCTGGGGTATGGCCGAGTTGTGGCACTGGACGCATTTCCAGTTCTCTGCTGCGCCTTGGGGTTGAGCTGGGTTGGTTTTTTCCTTGTTCCCTTCTCCGGCTTACTATTTTGGGCCGTTTGCCGAAATTGAGCCGCCGGGGGGCTCTGGGAGGGACCTGGGGTCTTTCGGGGTGCTGGAGAGGGTAGCGGGATTTGTGGTCGTTTCTATCCCCCCGGGGTTGTTTTTGGTTGCCCTCCGGGGGTTGGTTTTTGATTTCATCTTGTTTTCCTTCCGGGTTCCACCTCCGGGGTTGATGGGACGGTCCCCTGGGGGGGAGTTGGCTTGGGACCGACCAGCCATGTGTGACCAAGTCTGGGGTTCCGGGGTTGTGGGGTGGGTACCTCCTGGGGTTGATGTTACGGTCCCCTGGGGGGGGCGCCGTGTTGCTCCATGTGCACCTGGGGACCTTTGTTGGGCTTATGGTTTTGGCTGTTCCTCCTGGAACTGGCAATGAAGGCCTTCTGGGGGGGGTTGGGCTCTGCAGGTCATTCTGGGGGGGTTGTTTGTTATTTTTCTTTTATGTTTTTACGTTTGTATTGTGTTTGTGGGACTATGTTGGGGGTTTTGCGTTTGGGGGTTTTTCTTTTCTTCCCGGGGTTGATGGGACGGTCCCCTGGGGAGGTTGTTGGGTGGGTTTTTGTGTTTGTTTTTTTTTTCCTGTGTGAGTGACCCTGTTTTTGGGGAATGTTTTGGGGGTTTTTTGTTGGTTCCAGCCGGCCTTCCTGCTGCGGTGCCTGTCCTGCTTCCTGACGTGGACCCTGGAGGGGGATGCTGTTCTCGGGCCTGGTTGGTTCGGTCGCCGGGAGGCTTCCCATTGATGGGGGGGTACTGTTGTGTGTTGGGGGGGCGTGGCTGGCTGTGTTGGTGTTCTTTTCTTTTCTTTGCTCTCCAGGTGGCATGAGGGCTGATTTGTCTGTGGAGAAAGTGCTGGCTGAAGAGTCCTCACCCTTATTAGCGTCATGTGGAACACCTGTGGCAGGGGCTCACGTGCGGCCTTGAAGACTTGCAGCTGAAGCAGATAATTGGATGGCGTTCTGCATACAAGTCATGTGTGATTTGAGCAGAACTGCCGGGAACTCGACCTTGTGATGTTCGTTTGTGAGACGCTGAGGACCGCGCCTGGGTTTGACATATCGAGCCGTGAAGCAGGGAAGGGTGAGGACACATGCTGTCAGCACACGCTAAAGGTAATTGATTAAGTAAGTGTTGATAGTATCTTGGTGTTTTGTTACACAGTAAACTGAGATTGTGAAGAGAATTGTGCAGCTTGCTTCTCACTGCGGTGGCGTGCAGGATAAGTGATCCTCCACCTGTTGTGAGAGGCTGCTCATTTGCATAAAGTTAAAAAGAAACATTGACCTGAGTGTGTTGCTGATAGCGTGTGTTATGCGAAAGATAGAGTTGTATCTGCTGACTCACCTCACCTTCTCTTTGCTCCACAGAGAATCGGTTCGTCGTGTCCACCTGGGGGGTGTTTGGCGGTGGTAGTGAGTCCAGGAGCGCCGGGCTTTAATCTTTGTGGGCGCTGGTGAACGTGCCACTTATCACTCCACCAGAGGGACGCTTTTATGTTTTACATTTGTAAGCACAGGTGAAAAATAAATTGTTTCTGTTGGGAACCGCCTTCTGGTTATTTTTACCGCTGGGTTCTGTCAGACGCAGGTCCGCTCCTCAACCCGCGTCGACGCATAACAAATCTTGTCAATTTAAATCCTCCAAACCGTGACTATCCAGGGTTGGGACCAGGAAGCAGAGTTGTAGTCTTACACACCTCTCTGCAGCTTCTCTCCCCCTGCCATCCCATCATTACCCCATCCCCGTAGAGACGGTGCCTGCTCCCAGACCACCAATAACCAGTAAAAATCTATTTAAGCATAAAAATTAAAAAAGAAAAAATAATATAGCACCTTCAACTGCACCACAGACTAAAACAGTTAAATGTGGTCTATTAAACATTAGGTCTCTCTCTTCTAAGTCCCTGTTAGTAAATGATATAATAATTGATCAACATATTGATTTATTTTGCCTTACAGAAACCTGGTTACAGCAGGATGAATATGTTAGTTTAAATGAGTCAACACCCCCGAGTCACACTAACTGCCAGAATGCTCGTAGCACGGGCCGAGGCGGAGGATTAGCAGCAATCTTCCATTCCAGCTTATTAATTAATCAAAAACCCAGACAGAGCTTTAATTCATTTGAAAGCTTGACTCTTAGTCTTGTCCATCCAAATTGGAAGTCCCAAAAAACAATTTTATTTGTTATTATCTATCGTCCACCTGGTCGTTACTGTGAGTTTCTCTGTGAATTTTCAGACCTTTTGTCTGACTTAGTGCTTAGCTCAGATAAGATAATTATAGTGGGCGATTTTAACATCCACACAGATGCTGAGAATAACAGCCTCAACACTGCATTTAATCTATTATTAGACTCAAATGGCTTTGCTCAAAATGTAAATGAGTCCACCCACCACTTTATTCATATCTTAGATCTTGTTCTGACTTATGGTATGGAAATTGAAGACTTAACAGTATTCCGTGAAAACTCCCTTCTGTCTGATCATTTCTTAATAACATTTACATTTACTCTGATGGACTACCCAGCAGTGGGGAATAAGTTTCATTACACTAGAAGTCTTTCAGAAAGCGCTGTAACTAGGTTTAAGGATATGATTCCTTCTTTATGTTCTCTAATGCCATATACCAACACAGTGCAGAGTAGCTACCTAAACTCTGTAAGTGAGATAGAGTATCTCGTCAATAGTTTTACATCCTCACTGAAGACAACTTTGGATGCTGTAGCTCCTCTGAAAAAGAGAGCTTTAAATCAGAAGTGCCTGACTCCGTGATATAACTCACAAACTCGCAGCTTAAAGCAGATAACCCGTAAGTTGGAGAGGAAATGGCGTCTCACTAATTTAGAAGATCTTCACTTAGCCTGGAAAAAGAGTCTGTTGCTCTATAAAAAAGCCCTCCGTAAAGCTAGAACATCTTACTACTCATCACTAATTGAAGAAAATAAGAACCCCAGGTTTCTTTTCAGCACTGTAGCCAGGCTGACAAAGAGTCAGAGCTCTATTGAGCCGAGTATTCCTTTAACTTTAACTAGTAATGACTTCATGACTTTCTTTGCTAATAAAATTTTAACTATTAGAGAAAAAATTACTCATAACCATCCCAAAGACGTACCGTTATCTTTGTCTGCTTTCAGTGATGCCGGTATTTGGTTAGACTCTTTCTCTCCGATTGTTCTGTCTGAGTTATTTTCATTAGTTACTTCCTCCAAACCATCAACATGTCTATGTCTTATGGCCTCAGACAGTGGACTCATCTCTGTGCTTGTTCTGTTAGACCTCAGTGCTGCTTTTGATACTGTTGACCATAAAATTTTATTACAGAGATTAGAGCATGCCATAGGTATTAAAGGCACTGCGCTGCGGTGGTTTGAATCATATTTATCTAACAGATTACAATTTGTTCATGTAAATGAGGAATCTTCTTCACAGACTAAGGTTAATTATGGAGTTCCACAAGGTTCTGTGCTAGGACCAATTTTATTCACTTTATACATGCTGGGCTCGACAATAGCACTGGTCCGATGGCCCGGCGGCCTTTTTTACATGTTCCGGGCCACCACGGGCCAGTGAAGTTCATATTTCACTGGTCCGTATGGGCCAGTAAGAATTAAAATCGCTTTGGGCAGATTTATTAGTCTAATGCCGCGTTCACACCGGGCGCGATCAGATGCTACAAATTCGCGGGGGTCGCGTGGCAACGGACGCGCCTCCTTCACCCGGTGTGTCGCTCTGCTTTTGCTGCGAAAATTCGCCCCGGTGCGTCATCAAATAGGAGGAGCTTCCATTCAGCTCGCCGGCTCCGGTTGTCAGTCAAGTTAACATGACGGACCTTGATCACACGGAGCGAGTTGTTGTGGAAAGCTGACAAACGTCATGAGACGTTCCCAATTCAGGCAGTATCATTATTTGCTGCAGGAGCTGCGTCTGGATGATGGCTGCTTTCAGCGGTCCTTCTGCCTCTGCAGGACCCAACTTGAGGACCAACTGTCCCGTTCACGCGCGCACATGTAAACAATTAAAAAAAAAAGAAAAAAAAAGAAAAAGAAACTCCGCTCCCGCTGCTGTGGGGCTGCTGCTCCTCCAAAAACTCTTGTCATAGTTGTGAAATAAAGGACAAAAGAGACATACGTCCTGCTCACAGGCTGCTACCAGAGACAGGACATGTTGCACCACTTCGCAATGTTGGGAACATTGCCGAAGTGCAGACAAACTTCGTCTGCAGGCGCATCTTCTGATGTGGCGCAAATTTCGCTTCAACATCGACGCGTCATTTTCGCTTAAGCAAGATCGAGCGCAGTGAATATTATGAATTTCTTGAAACCTCCTGCCCCTGGGCAGAAACCAGGAAAGCAAAGGAAAGAACAGCTATCACCCTCAAAACAAGCACAGAAGAGGAAGGCTGCTGATGCTGAATATGAGAAGGGTGAGGAAAACTTGGCAAACTTCCTGGAAGAAAAGACGGCCATAGCTGGAGCGTGATGAGGAGAGTGAGGTTGTGTTCTGTGGAACTTGTAGGGCCATGCCAGAATATGCTAACAAGTAAGTATAAATATACCATGTCCTGGTAGACAATGTGGTATGATTTCATACGCCAGTTTAAAAGTCTAATCAGTATGCCCTTGTGGAAACCCCACGGTGACAACATTAGCAAGGGAACTTGGTTTATGAAATTTAACATATTAATTTTGTAAATGATCAAGAAATAAATTTATTTTTGTATTAATGTCTGAGTGTTGAAAAAATTCCTATCAGTTACCTACCGACATTTTTTTCAAAGTTTACTCACTTTAAGGTTTTTATCATGTAGTATAATAATTTTGTGTTTGTTTTCAAGTGTTTTTACATTAAGGAAACCCAATTCTAATGTCTGAGTGTTGATTTAAAAATTCTTATCAGTTACCCCCCGGTTCGGCACAGGCGTGAAAGTATGGGCCAGTGATATTTTCATCCGGGCCAGTAACTTTCAGATTCTACTGGCCCTGTGGGCCAGTGCATAAATTGCCTTATTGTCAAGCCCTGCCATGTTTCCCTTAGGCAGTATTATTAGACGGCATTGCTTAAATTTTCATTGTCACGCAGATGATACCCAGCTTTATCTATCCATGAAGCCAGAGGACACACACCAATTAGCTAAACTGCAGGATTGTCTTACAGACATAAAGACATGGATGACCTCTAATTTCCTGCTTTTAAACTCAGATAAAACTGAAGTTATTGTACTTGGCCCCACAAATCTTAGAAACATGGTATCTAACCAGATCCTCACTCTGGATGGCATTACCCTGACCTCTAGTAATATTGTGAGAAATCTTGGAGTCATTTTTGATCAGGATATGTCATTCAATGCGCATACTAAACAAATATGTAGGACTGCTTTTTTGCATTTGCGCAATATCTCTAAAATTAGAAAGGTCTTGTCTCAGAGTGATGCTGAAAAACTAATTGATGCATTTATTTCCTCTAGGCTGGACTATTGTAATTCATTATCAGGTTGTCCTAAAAGTTCCCTGAAAAGCCTTCAGTTAATTCAAAATGCTGCAGCTAGAGTGCTAACAGGGACTAGAAGGAGAGAGCATATCTCACCCATATTGGCCTCTCTTCATTGGCTTCCTGTTAATTCTAGAATAGAATTTAAAATAATTCTTCTTACTTATAAGGTTTTGAATAATCAGGTCCCATCTTATCTTAGGGACCTCATAGTACCATATCACCCCAATAGAGCGCTTCACTCTCAGACTGCAGGCTTACTTGTAGTTCCTAGGGTTTGTAAGAGTAGAATGGGAGGCAGAGCCTTCAGCTTTCAGGCTCCTCTCCTGTGGAACCAGCTCCCAATTCAGATCAGGGAGACAGACACCCTCTCTACTTTTAAGATTAGGCTTAAAACTTTCCTTTTTGCTAAAGCTTATAGTTAGGGCTGGATCAGGTGACCCTGAACCATCCCTTAGTTATGCTGCTATAGACTTAGACTGCTGGGGGGTTCCCATGATGCACTGAGTGTTTCTCTTTTTGCTCTGTATGCACCACTCTGCATTTAATCATTAGTGATTGAGCTCTGCTCCCCTCCACAGCATGTCTTTTTCCTGGTTCTCTCCTTCAGCCCCAACCAGTCCCTGCAGAAGACTGCCCCTCCCTGAGCCTGGTTCTGCTGGAGGTTTCTTCCTGTTAAAAGGGAGTTTTTCCTTCCCACTGTTGCCGAGTGCTTGCTCACAGGGGGTCGTTTTGACCGCTGGGGTTTTTCCGTAATTATTGTATGGCCTTGCCTTACAATATAAGGCACCTTGGGGCAACTGTTTGTTGTGATTTGGCGCTATATAAATAAAATTGATATGATTTTTTTTTACAAATGAAAAAAAATTTTTTACAAATAAACATTTGTAAATCCAACACACAAATTACAAATCAGAAATTTGTGTTTGTGGATCAAAGCATGTGTACAAATCAAGGGATATTTGTAAATCACCCTCTGCACATTTGCAAGTATACAGGGTTTTCATGTGACATATCGGTCATGTCATTTTGTGTCCCGCGGCCATACTGGATTACGACGCGGTGGCCACTGTGATACGCTACGTGCATTTGGCGAACAACTGCAGAAACTTCAACAATGGTCAATTTTTGTGCTGTCATCAGTTGTTCAAACAGAGGTGATAAAAATGAGGCAGGTCACTCATTTTACAGGCTGCCAGCAGTTATTGTGCATCAAGCAGTGGAGTGTTACAAGCTTTCTAAGGGACACAGAGACCTGGCTCAGCAGATCTGAAGGAAGCTTTAATATGGCCAGAACCAAGCACACCACCAGGAAGAGTGGTCCAGCTACCGTCAGCGTGAAGAAGCCTCACTGTTACAGGCGCGGCACCATGGCGCTGCGAGAGATCCACCGCTACCAGAAATCTGCCGAGCTGCTGATCCGCAAGCTGGCCTTCCAGCGCCTGGTGAGAGAAATCGCTTAGGACTTCAAGACCAACCTCCGCTTTCAGAGCTCCGCTGTGATGCTCTCCAGGAGGCCGGCAAGGCTGACCTGGTCGGCAGCTTCCTCCATGGTGTACAATGGTGAAGTGGAAAACACCAAAAGGTTCACAATATCACAGTGCGACACTGTCAGCCAGTTCGTTAAATCACCACTGAATTCACTATCTGGTATATGATACGGATCCACTGAACCAACTGCTACACATCTATCACGATAAATAGCTTTATCTCAAGGGTTTAAAGCATCGTAATAACTGTACATTCTCTCCATTTTTCTATCACGCGCCAGCCTCCTTGTAATCCAGAATGGAGACGACACCTGTCCTGCAGCAAATCGGTCCCGTGATTGAAAACTCTCTATTGAGACAAATTTAACTCCATATTGATTCTCCTACAAGTGGATGTATAAAAATGCAGTCTATGAGTCTTCTGTGTAAATATGAAGGAAAATTAGCCACAAAAATCCACTTAATAGAGTACAAACATCCTGTTTCAATTCATCTTCTTTGTGGTGGTATAGAGGGTTTTCATGTGACGTATCGGTCACATCATTTTGTGTCCCGCGGCCATTCTGGATTACGACCCGGTGGCCGCTGTGATACACTACGTGCATTTGGCGAACACTTGCAGAAGCTTCAACGACGGTGCGAAGAAGCCTCGCGGCACTGTAGCGCTAAGAGAGATCTGCCGCTACCAGAAATCCACTACTCCCAGAATTTTATCTTATTTTATTCTGCAATAAAATTATATAAGAATACATAAAAATACTGCAGATAACACAAGAACGCTTTCAATACGGATGCTTATTTGCATTGTGGTCCTCGAGCACCGAGTAGCTGATCCGCAAGCTGCCCTTCTAGCGCCTGGTGAGAGAAATCGCTCAGGACTTCAAGACGACCTCTGCTTTCAGAGGTCCACCTCCAGCCGGCGAGGCTGACCTGGTCAGCAGCTTCCAAGTTTACAATATCGCAGTGTGACACTGTCGGCCAGTTCGTTACATCACCACTAAATTCACTATCTGGTACAAGATACGGATCCACTGAACCAACTGCTACACATCTATCACGATAAATAGCTTTACCTCGAGGATTTAAAGCATCGGAATAACCGTATATTCTCTCCATTTTTCTATCACGCGCCAGCCTCCTTGTAATCCAGGATGGAGACGGCACCTGTCCTGCAGCAAATCGGTCACGTGATTGAAAACCCTCTATACATAAAACAATTTAGACACCTGATAGAAAAATGTAATGCATATAATTAATTAGCTGAGAGACATAGTCCTGGGACATAGAGACATATGTCCTGGGTCTTCCCCAGGGCCTCCTCTCGATGGGACGTACCCGAACACCTCTCCAGCGAGGTGTCCAGGGGGCACCCAGAAAAGATGCCCGAGCCACCTCAGCTGGCTCCTTTCGACGTGGAGGAGCAGCGGCTCGATACCGAGCTCCTCAACCTATGACTAAGGGAGCACCCAGCCACCCTGCGGAGGAAACTCATCTCGGCCGCTTGTACTCACGACCTTGTTCTTTTGGTCATGAGCCAAATCTCATGACCATAGGTGAGGGTCGGAACGTAGACCGATCCGTTTGTCGATCTCATGCTCCATTCGTCCCTAACTCATGAACAAGACCCCGAGATACTTAAACTCCTCCACTTGAGGCAAGGACACCCCACCGACCGACCTGAAGAGGGCAAGGCACCTTTTTTCCAGTCGAGAACCATGGCCTCGGATTTGGAGGTACTGATCCTCATCCCGGACGCTTCACACTCGGCTGCAAACCGCCCCAGTACATGCTGAAGGTCCTGGTTTGACAAAGCCAACAGGACCACATCATCCGCAAACAGCAGAGATGAGATTCTGTGGTTCCCAAACCGGACTCCCTCTACATCCTGGCTGAGCCTAGAAATTCTGTCCATAAAGGTGATGAACAGAACCGGTGACAAAGGGCAGTCCTGGCGGAGGCCAACGTGCACTGGAAGCAGGTTTGACTTACTATCGGCAATGCAAACCAAGCTCCTGCTGTGGTCGTACAGGGACCGGATAGCCCTTAGCAAAGGACCCCGGACCCCGTACTCCCGGAGCACTCCCCCACAGGGTGCCTCGAGGGCCACAGTCAAACGCCTTCTCCAGATCCACAAAGCACATGTGGACTGGTTGGGCGAACTCCCATGAACCCTCAAGCACCCGATGGAGGGTGTAGAGCTGGTCCAGTGTGCCGCGACCAGGACAAAAACCACATTGCTCCTCCTGAATCCTAGGTTCGACTATTGGTCGAATTCTCCTCTCTAGTACTCTGGAATAGACCTTACCGGGGAGGCTGAGGAGTGTGATCCCCCTGTAGTTGGAACACACCCTCCGGTCCCCCTTCTTAAACAGAGGGACCACTATCCCGGTCTGCCAATCCAGAAGCACTGTCCCCAACCGCCATGCGATGTGTCAACCAGGACAGTCCCACAACATCCAGAGACTAAAGGTACTCAGGACGGATTTCGTCCACCCCAGGAGTCTTGCCAATCCAGGATGGAGACGGCACCTGTCCTGCAGCAAATCGGTCACGTGATTGAAAACCCTCTATACATAAAACAATTTAGACACCTGATAAAAAAAATGGAGACAATGTCTGGTTATTACGATGCTTTAAACCCTCAAGATAAAGCTAATTATCGTGATAGATGTGTAGCAGTTGGTTCAGTGGATCCGTATCTTGTACCAGATAGTGAATTTAGTGGTGATGTAACGAACTGGCCGACAGTGTCACACTGCGATATTGTGAACTTGGAAGCTGCTGACCAGGTCAGCCTCGCCGGCCTCCTGCAGAGCATCACGGTGGAGCTCTGAAAGCAGAGGTCATCTTGAAGTCCTGAGCGATTTCTCTCACCAGGCGCTAGAAGGGCAGCTTGCGGATCAGCTGCTCGGTGCTCGAGGACCACAATGCAAATAAGCATCCGTATTGAAAGCGTTCTTGTGTTATCCTCTGCAGTATTTTTATGTATTCTTATATAATTTTATTGCAGAATAAAATAAAATAAAATTCTGGGAGTAGTGGATTTCTGGTAGCGGCGGATCTCTCTTAGCGCTACAGTGCCGCGAGGCTTCTTCGCACCGTCGTTGAAGCTTCTGCAAGTGTTCGCCAAATGCACGTAGTGTATCACAGCGGCCAATGCGTCGTAATCCAGAATGGCCACGGGACACAAAATGACATGACCGATACGTCACATGAAAACCCTCTATACAGAGGCAAAATTGCAAAGGTTGTCACAGTCCAAATACTTATGGCCTTGCCTCGAGCACAGGAACAGCTGATTTTTCTTTGATACTTAAACATTTAACCTTTGATTCATAATAAATGTTAAAACTAAAACAGCTTGAAGAGCTCAAAAGCACAACATAACCTTGATAAGTGATATATAACAATATGGAGACATGATTTCGTCTTCACGGGTTCGGTTTTTACACCAAACTTAAAAATAAAATATGAAGACAAGAACCAGTCATTGGTATCTTATGTAAGATGATGCTGTACTTAGTTTCAAACTTTAGCTAACTAGCTAATGATAGCCAAACTACGAGGCCAGCAGACGGGACTTTCCCTTTGACCTCCACATATATTTTTTATGAATTTTTATAAACATCAGTGTGTTGTATAAACGAAAACGCTCTCGTTAAGCGCCGTGTGTCCTTGAGCGAGCAGACACGGTTAGCACAGACTTGCAGGTAGCCGGACGCTAACCGGGTGGCTACGTACCGGTGCTGTGAGCCCGCGGCGGCGCGCAGCGCGCTCAGGAGACAGCGTCTGGTGCAGTACATCTTCACGGTAACCGGCTCTGTGTGACCGAGAGTCACTATTAAAACAAGCAGCTATTTATTTTTAGTTATTTTCTCCCTCACTAACAGTCAAAAGCACATGGACTTGTCCCTGTTCGTGACCTACCCACAATGCACTACGTGAACAGTGAGGAACGTCCAGGCTGCGTTCCATTTCCCTTCACGTGCTGTCTTGTTCACTTTGTGAGGACTTTGTGTATTTTTTAAGTCTACTTAAAATTGCTTTTTATGAGGTTGTATATAATTCACCCCACTTTCATCGCATACAGTACATAACTGAAGTGAGTTTAATCCATGAAATATCTCTTAAATTATTAAATTATATGGACTCACAATGATCCATGTCAACAAGTAGAATGTTTCTTAAACACTTCACATTAGCGAAGAAATGGCCTAAAGATGCTGGCTTGTAATCAAATCCTCTGTTCATTTCCCTCTTCAGAGAGGAAAAAAGTCACTGCAGTGCCCTTGAGCAGGGTCCTTGCCAAGTGCAAATGCATGACAAGTATCTGACATTAGTTTGCAATAGAGGTGGGCGGATCGATCCTAATATCGATAATAGATACCAACGCTGGTATTGATATTGAACGATTCTAGTGTAAAAAGATCGATACTCAAGCTTTTTTCCTCTCCCGCACGCAGATTCATCAAAGTCTACTCTCTGTACGAGTAGCGCTGCGCTGTGTCACACAACACAGAGCAGTGCACCCATGTATTGTGGTTTGTCAGCCCTCTACCTCAGGAGATTTTAAGTTGTGTTGAGTGTTTTTTTAAACAAAAATGTTGATTGTGATAAAGTATTTTGTTGTCACGTACAATGTTTGGCGAAATTCTATGCTAGGTCTTTTGGATCTATGAAGCTTAAATATGAAAAAGTATCAGTATCAATATCGGCGATACTGGGCCTGTATTTACTTGGTATTGGATCAATACCAAAATTCCCGGTATCGCCCACCTCTAGTTTGCAAACATAGGGCATCCTTGCAAAATGCTTTGAAAAGCGCTGCAGAATCCATTTACCGTTTCAGAAATACGGGCCAACTATGCATTGGGAGTCATTTGGTGTTTGGTGTCTTGCTCAAGGACTCTTCAACACACAGACGAGATCAAACAACCTTTCTTTTCGTCAACAATCCAGTTGTACCTGAGCTAGTGGTCACAGCAGCAATCGAATAACACTTTAGACTCAACATCATGAAACTAATTAATTATATGCATTACATTTATGTTCAGTCATACATATGGAGCTATTGGATGTTGGTAAAAAGCTTCAATCGGCATTCTGATTTTAAAATTGGATTTAATGTTTTTCTACATCTGCTCTCTCGGAGTGTACCCCGGCTATGCCAGTGCTGTTTTGGACACCGGGGAGGAGCACAGTGGGAATCCTCTTAAGGAGGTAATCTCTGTACCCATCTGCTGTTACAGTCATTTGTCACCATGGAAGCATCACCAGTCTGTTATTTCCTCTACTAACCGTTGTTGACCCATAAAATAAAGGTACGCCTGGTTGCCTGCTGGAAGAGGAGGGTATAATGCAAAGGTACCAATGCTTTTGGTGTCATTTTTCCGATGTGGTGGACCTGCAGGGTAACATGTTCTTCTGCTTTCAACATCCAGAGCATGCTGCTGTCTCCTGAGCCTGTGTGATGTACTGGGGGATGTGCTGGAGGACCAGTCCCACAAACAACTGTTTGCCTTAGAGCTGGGCTCTGGAACTGGCCAACATGTCATACGCTTTGCCCAAAAAATGCCCTTCATCACCTGGCAACCTTCTGACATTCAAAGGGAGCTCCTTGACAGGTTTGTGCACTGCAACACCATCACTGATTATGTAGCATGAACCAGCCAGGTTTAACAGGCAGAGCCTAATCTATTCTCATGACGCACAGAAGGAAAAAGGTGCACGTATAAGCCAGCAAGTGATTTAATGTCATTTTAATAAAAATTTTCCACTTTGCCTTGCAGTATTTAGGCATACATTACTGCAACTAAATCAAAAACTGTGCTGCAACCTGTCCACCTGGATGCCAGTGAACCCTGGGAGAAATGGGCAGGACTTCTTCGCAACTCCTTTGATGTTATTGTTGCCATCAACTTACTGCAGTGCAGCTCCTTCTAAACAGCAGTGGTTAGCCATAGCTAGTTTGTTCTAAATCCAAAATCCACACCAGTAACTTAATATCACTGAACCTTTTATTTTATATACTATTCCCAAAGGGTGTTTTCAATGGAGCAGCTCAGATCCTCAAACAAGATGGTCTTTTGTTAATATACGGGGTAGGTGTCTATGAAATACAGTCACTTGAGAAACTGAATCAATTGACAGCATTTTGATACATTTTTAAAATATTTTCCAGGTATTTGCCATTAATGGCTTAATTACACCGAGCTGTAATGAACATTTGGATGCCGAGCTGAGAAAAAAGTGAGTTTTCACTAAAAAATGACAAGTGTTTTGTCAAGTTGCGCGGGTGAAATGTGATTACTAGAAGAAAGTGATGATGTGGTTTACACAGGAACCCACAGTGGGGCCTTCGAGACATTGATGTTCTGAGGCAGCTGGCCTACAGCAACGGGCTGCATTTGGAGAGGATGGTAAGTCATTCAACTTGGGTGCTTGGTTAAAAAAAAAAAAGTAATACATAATATAATTTGCATTAAAAGTCTTTCATTTCCAGATTGAGATGGAAGAATACAACAAATGCCTCGTGTTCAGAAAATTTTAAAGAGAACAAACACTGGATCAAGACTGCTCTCCTGTTCCAACTGTGAATCAAACATTTGAGTATATGACATCAGTCATGCTATAGCCTTACTGTAAACCTTATATTAAAATGTGAACTGTAACACTTTGCTTTCATGAATCATTTTTGTCAATTCAAAGTACAGCAAACAGCCATGTGAAGATAATACTGTACATACTAGCAACTAAGTACCCAACTGAAGCTGGCACAGGATGGTTTCAGATGTAGGTCCAATTAATTTTTTTTATTATTTTTGCAAGTTTGTTAAAAAATCCTAAGAAATCACACATACATAAGTATTCACAGCCTTTGCCATGAAGATCAAAATTGAGCTCAAGTACATCCTGTTTCCACTGATCATCCTTGAGATGTTTCTACAGCTTAGTTGGGGTCCACCTGGGGTAAATTTAGTTGATTGGACAGGATTTGGAAAGGCACATCTGTCTGTCTACATATAAGGTCCCACAGTTGACAGTGCATTTCAGAGCACAAACCAGGCATGAAGTCAAAGGAATTGTCTGTAGACCTCTGGGACAGTATTGTCTCAAGGCACAAATCTGAGGAAGGGTACAGAAACATTTCTGCTGCTGTGAAGGACCCAATGAGTAAAGTGGCCTCCGCCATCCATAAATGGGAGTAGTTCAGATTCACCAGGACTCTTCCTAAGCTGGCCACCCGTCTAAACTGAGCAATCAGAAAAGGGTGTTAGTCAGGGAGGTGACCAAGAACCCAATGGTCAGAGTTCCAGCATTCCTGTGGAGAGAGGAGAACCTTCCAAAAGGACAACCATCTCTTCAGCAATCCACCAATCCTGTATGGTAGAGTGGCCAGACGTAAGCCATAAGCCACTGATTAGTTAAAGACATGGCAACCCACATGGAGTTTGCCTAAAGACAATTGAAGGACTCTCAGACAACGAGAAATAAAATTCTCTGATGTGATGAGACAAAGATTGAACTCTTTGGCATTAATGCCAGGTGTAACGTTTGGAGGAAACAGGCACCATCCCTACAGTGAAGCATGGTGGTGGCAGCATCACGCTGTGGGGATGTTTTTTCAGCAGCAGGAACTGGGAGACTAGTCAGGATTGAGGGAAATATGAATGTAGCAATGTACAGAGCCATCCTGGATGGAAACCTGCTCCAGAGTGCTCTTGACCTCAGACTGGGGCGATGGTTCATCTTTCAGTAGGACAATGACATTAAGCACACAGGCAAGATATCAAAGGAGTGGCGTCAGGACAACTCTGTGAATGTCCTTGAGTGGCCCAGCAAGAAACCAGACCTGAATCCGACTGAACATCTCTTGAGGCTGTAATAGCTGCCAATGTATGAGCAAAGGGTGTGAATACTTATGTACATGTGATTTCTTAGTTTTTATTTTTAATAATTTACAAAAATAAAAGCTTTTTTCCATCCATCCATCCATTTTCTTCCGCTTATCCGAGGTCGGGTCGCGGGGGCAGCCATTCAAGCAAAGCCGCCCAGACCTCCCCATCCGCACACACCTCCCCCAGCTCCTCCGGGGGAGCCCAGAGGCGTTCCTAGACAGCTGAGAGACATAGTCCCTCCAGCGTGTCCTGGGTCTTCCCCAGGGCCTCCTCCCGATGGGACGTGCCCGAACACCTCTCCAGCGAGGTGTCCAGGGGGCACCCAGAAAAGATGCCCGAGCCACCTCAGCTGGCTCCTTTCGACGTGGAGGAGCAGCGGCTCGATACCGAGCACCCAGCCACCCTGCGGAGGAAACTCATCTCGGCTGCTTGTACTCACGATCTTGTTCTTTTGGTCATGAGCCAAATCTCATGACCATAGGTGAGGGTCGGAACGTAGATCGATCCGTTTGTCGATCTCATGCTCCATTCGTCCCTAACTCATGAACAAAACCCCGAGATACTTAAACTCCTCCACTTGAGGTAAGGATACCCCACCGACCGACCTGAAGAGGGCAAGGCACCTTTTTTCCAGTCAAGAACCATGGCCTCGGATTTGGAGGTGCTGATCCTCATCCCGGACGCTTCACACTCGGCTGCAAACCGCCCCAGTACATGCTGAAGGTCCTGGTTTGACAAAGCCAACAGGACCACATCATCCGCAAACAGCAGAGATGAGATTCTGTGGTTCCAAAACCGGACTCCCTCTACATCCTGGCTGCGCCTAGAAATTCTGTCTGCACTGGAAACAGGTTTGACTTACTATCGGCAATGCAAACCAAGCTCCTGCTGTGATCGTACAGGAACCGGATAGCCCTTAGCAAAGGACCCCGGAGACCTTGCAACCACAGCTACAGGTGGCCGCATCATGGAGGTGGAGAACATGGACCACTTGGACTACATGTCTCCAACCTCCCCCGGTATCTGGGAGAAGCTCTCCCGGAGGTGGGAGTTGAAGACCTCACTGACAGAAGGTTCCGCCAGTCGTTCCCAGCATACCCTCACGATACGTTTGGGCCTGCCAGGTCTGGCCGGCTTCTTCCCCTCCTAGCGGATCCAACTCACCACCAGGTGGTGATCGGTCGACAGATCAGCCCCTCTATTTACCCGAGTGTCCATGACACGTGGTCGATGGTCAGATGATATGATTACTAGCTTTTTTCATGTTATCATTATGGGGTGTTGTGAGTAGAATTTTGAAGAAACATTAATTTCCTCCATTTTGGAATAAGGCTGTAACAAAATGTGGAAAAGTGAAGCACTGTGAATACTTTCCGGATGCACTGTATGTGTGTGCATATGTATATACACACACACACACATACATATACACACACACACACACACACATCAATTCATAATGTGAGTGGTCCATTCCAGTGTATATCAGTGGTTTTTGCAGGCAGATGTACAAAGGCCAATCAGAATAATAATATGTAGGAGAAAAAGAATAAAGCAGGTAGGACAATAAGAACCAGATATTTATTAAATATAATTTTAAAATTACTTAAAGTTAGATCAGTATGAGAAAGAATTCCACAAATGGCAACTGAAGGGTTACAGAAGTCAGCAATTTGGTTTGTGTTACATACATGCGGAACATTATTTACTCTGCTAGCATTTTCTTGTTTCCACAGTCCCCAAGTATACTCAAGTAGAAAAAAAAAAAAAAAAAAAAAAAGACTGCCAACCTGTGCTTTTAACATATATACCTTCATTTATGACTCAATTATAACCAAATTCACATGGGCTGGGCACCTGGAGGCAACCTCCAGTAACGTCGCCATTTTTAGGGTGTTGTGGTGTCACAAAATTTGAATAAAGACATGCAGGCTGGATGTTGAATCCATCTAACTAGCTATCTGTAAATCATCAATAAAAAGAATGTTTTTAGAAAATATAGTGCATAACCAAATTAATGCACAAGATAATATGACCTTATTTTGCATCTGTTTGTGATCACAAGAAGGAACAGAAACTGATGCTGCAACATATGAACCTACTTACTGCAGATGACTTGGTGCCATTTGTTTCAGGCGTTTGAATGTGCTTACTCCCTCCAGACATCAATTTATAGCCACAATCTACAATCCATTAAAGAGCACATACAGATGTTTCGCAATCACTGCCAACAGATTTACATGAAGTTGCAATAATTCACTTTCAGTTCATAAAAAAAAAAAAAAAAAAATGCATGCAGATTTTGCATTAGAAAAATATGAGACCAAGAGAGGTTATGCTTTGATCATTTTTCTTGCCTTCCTTACAGTCATATTTTCTTAGTCATTTTAAATTTAATACCACTAACTATTTGAGTTTCAGTTATTGATTTATTAAAGGAAATACTAAATACTTGCCAGCCAGGAAGAGGTTGGAAGGTTTGGGTTATGGTGCTGTCCCTTGCACTGCTTCAGTGGGGCAATGGCAGCTGGCAAGGTGGGCCACAGTTTGGCAACATCATCACAATATGTTACATTGCCACAACATCAGAGTAAAGTGGAGGGTAAGAGATGTGTGTGAGTAACCAGAGGGGAACCTCCGAGTCATCCAGGGGACAAAGAAGGAGAAGCTGTAGTGTGTTAGATTCTGCAGCTCGTCAGTTTTCAGTCGAAGGAGATGAGCTGTGCTTCTGCGGTACCTGGGACAGACAGAACAGCCTGGGCCTGCTGCTGAGCAGGCTGCTGTGGACCACCAGGGGGCGCCACCTACCAAAGAAAATGGAAGGCATGCAATTACAAAATGTTACAGGCAGGTGGCCAAAATTTGTGTGGGGCAGTGGTTCCCAATCCTCACCGTTGGACCTCAAGTACTATGCCCTGCTCATTTCTCCCTGCTCTAACTGCTCATACTGACACAAATCAGGTGTGTTTCTTGGTCAGCCTAGCTGATTGACTGAACACGCCTGACTGAGTTTATCTGCCCCCCCCCCCCCAACACACATACACACACACACAAAGTATTTGATACTGCACTCACATTTTATCTGTATGTGGCATATTGTAAACTAGATGTATCATTAATTTCACTAAAAGAATGACTGAAAATTCCTCCACCTGGAATGTGAGCACAGCTGCCAATGGATGGTGTGCAGCAGTATGAAAGTAAGAAAAAAAAAAACTTTTTTTCTCAATTAAATTGTATTATGGACTATGCCAGGACATCACTGGTGCATGCCAAAGTCAAGATTGTCTTGAAAAATATCCTTTAAGTCAATGTGTTAGTTGCATTCCTTTTCTACATGTAGTGCAGCAGATAACAGAATAATTTACAGAGAAATCCTGCACCAAATTTGGCACAGATACTCCTTAGAAGAAAAAAAAAAGAAAAACAATTGGCCACTTGAATTTTCAATAGGCAGGCAAGTGGGGGTCAACTGAACAATTACACAGGGGTCCAAGTTAAAAGTTGCTCCAATCATATTGAAAACTATACCACACTATTAGTCTTATCACAGATATTCCAAAAAGCTATAGTTTGGACTATCTATAACTGAATATTATGGAGTTATGGGGTAAAAAAAACAGCAAGAACGGTGGCAAAGGTCAATTTCAGTTTGTACAGGGTCAAAAGTTAAAATTGCTCTCATTGCAAATGATTGGTCAATAGGGTTTTAAAAGGAATAATTTTCACCATGTGTCATGCTTGGTTATCACATTACGTGGTAACATGTCACATAAGATAGAATCCAACGGATGTCGACATTGTTTATTTACTTAGCAGACCAAACATTCCATACAGTCAAAACTATTCCATTTATTAATCCTATTAGGTTAACCAATTTGCACTACTTTTAACCAAATTTGGAGCAAATTTAACTTTTGACCCCTGTACAAACATAAATTGATCTTTGCCACCATTCTTGCTGTTTTTAACCCAAAACATTCAGTGACAGATTGTCCAAATTATACCTTTTTGGAATATTTATGATCAGACAAATAATGTGGTGTAGTTTTCAATATGATTGGAGCATCTTTTAACTTTGCCTCCTGTCTAATTCTACAACTGACCCCTACCTGGCTGCCTACTGAAAAGTCAAGTGGCCTATCGATTTTTTTCAAAAGAGTAATGTCTAAGGAGTATTTGTGCCGAATTTGATGCTTGCATCACCATTTGAAGGATCATTTCAGTTATCTGTTGCACTACAGCACTGAGGCAACAGTTTGTCCTGCCACAGATAAGCATTTGCCCCAATTTTCAGTAAGAAGTCATTTTCTACTTCCTATTTTAGAGAAATTGGGATCCGAGCAAAGATTAATTTAAAAGATATACTTTAAAATTTAAATAACAAAAAAATTAAAATGGAGACTTTCTTGTATCCATCTGGCACAGTTCACATTATTTTAACAGAACAATTAAACATTGTAAAATCACTTAAATGCGTGTTGCTGCTCTTCCAATATGACTTTATGAAAGGAAATAAGTGACTGACCTGCTGGTACATGGGCTGCTGGCCTGGCATATAGGGCTGTTGGGGGGGCATATTGGGGTCTTGTCCTGGCAATGCTGTAATCATGTTCTGCATGCTGTATGGCTGATAGCCCATGTAACCCATACCATTTGTGGGGGTTGCCTGGGACATGGGGGGCAAACTCTGACCCTGAGAGGCCAGACCAGGGACAAAAATTAGTAAAATAATTTGTTACCACTAGATATTGCAGCAGCACTTAAGGAAGAGAATTGAAACTAGGCTCCAGTCAGCCAATCACACCTGATAGCCCTGCGTAGGTGTTGGCTGGTAGTTGGAGTAGGTTGATGTTGTTGTGGGAGGGGCCTGGCCAGGAGGAGGAGGTGGTGGTGGCTGACCATTGTTGCCGGCAGTCTGGTACATGTAGGGATTAACTATACTGGGGTCTAGAGGGAGAAAAGAAAAGGTGTAATCATCCACATATAGAAAACCTTCCTGTTCAGCAGATTAGGAGTCAATGAACAGTACCTCAAACTTAAATTCATAGTTTATCTTTAATGCTCTCGGTGAGCTGCTCACCTGTGGCGGAACCAGGCATGGCCTGATACTGTGTGGGAACAGTCTGTCCAGCCTGGTTCATGTAAATATTGTGCATAGGTGAACCTTCCACTGAGCCAGCAGGGCTGAAGGTGCCTGGGTAGCTGGGTGGAGCACCAGGCTGGTACACCACACCCCCTGCCACGTTGGGAGGCAAGGACTGCATCTGCATGTGAATAGATAATCCAAAATACATCTAAGTGCACTGACTCTGTTAATATACATTAACTACAAAACCAAACAGTGTTCAACTCTTATCGTAGCCGTAAGAACACATTTAATATAACATGATCCATAAAGTGCACGACTGAGAATTAGAAAAATAAATAAATAAAACCATGTCATAAATTCATAAGGGTGTGTAGCTTTTCATGAGAATTACAGTCACCCCGGAGATTGTATTTATGCGGCAACTTTTCTACTGTGAATGAGTGGGACATGCATATTCTGACTTCAACGCTGCATGACTGATTTCACTGCTGACAGAGATGGGTGAGTAACATCTGTTTTTCTTAACAGAATTTAGACATTCAAGTCACTGACAGCTGATGAAGAAGAGAGTATCGCTGTATTTCACATCCATTTTACAATTATTCAAAAGTTCCACAACCTGTACCTGTGCATAGGGCAAAGAGAAAGCAGGCATTTGAGCTCTCATCTGGATTGTGTGTTTCTGTTGCTCCAGACGCATTTGCCTCTCCTTCTCCTGCTCCTGAAGGCGCTGAATGGCTAGCTGCCGTTGCATCTCCAGGTACTCCTGAAATGTAAAGAATGATGAGCACAAGTACTACAAAGCACAAAAAGGATTTGTATCTGCAGTGTCACTGCAGAGAGTAAATGAAACACCTGTTTCTTTTGCCTCATGATCTCCAGTTTCTGTGCCAGCTGGATCTGCCTCTGCCTTTCTGCTTCTTCTGCAGCACGGCGAAGCTTTTCTCTATGCTCATCTCGAAGGGCGTTGAGAGCTGCCCGAGCATCGCGCACTTGGGCCAGCTTGTCCTGCAGACCCTCGTAGTACACTGTTGACAGCACAAAGGATGTCACACTGTAGATAGTGTGACAGAAACACAGACTTCCATACGTATAAATGCTCCTGTAAAGCTAGGACTCACGTCTCTTCTCATCCAGCTGGTTGAGGATGTCCAATAGCTGTGGATGCATATTATTGATGGACTGGAAGAGAGACAGCACTGCACTGTCATTTGTGATGCTGCGGCCACGCACGTGGTTACTCTTCATGCGGTTCAGGAAAGTGGTGACAGCATTTTGCAGAGCCTTCAGAAACTGCTCGTGGTTCTCCTCTGACTCCCCATTCTGGTACTGCTGCTGAAATAGGGGCAGTAATGCGTCATGATTTGTGGGCTGCCCACACCAGTTTCAGCAGAAATGCACTTAGTACAAATAAAACCCGAGCACAATATACCTCCACTATGCTGGCAGGTTGTGCAGGCATGAGAGTTTCTACAGGCTGACTGACTGATGGCAGGGGCTCAGCCAAAGGCACAGGGGCCGGGGCTGAGGGGGTGGGACTCTTACGAGCCTCTTCCTGTTTCTTCTCCCAGTATGTTCTATTCAGATAACGGGCCAGCTAGAATGAGGCAATACATTCAATATTAATACTTTTAAAATAGCACAACATTTCCATATTGTAAAACAACACATTTAAAAAGAAAAAAAAAAGGAGAAATAACAATAATAATACCTCAGGGTCTACTTCTTCAGCTGACGGAGCAGAAGAGTTCTAGAGAAAACAGAGTTCACATTTGTCTTAGTAAGAAACTGTCTGGATGAGGCCATTTGCAGAAGTGTTAGTTTTAAATGCTGCAAAGCCGTTGCATGAGAAGTCATCTTACCACAGGGGATGTGTAGAGAGTACTGACTGGTGGTGCCGATGATGTCACAGGAGTGGGCTCAGTTTTGGGATATGCTGAGTAAGAGTTCTTCTGTCTCTGTAATTAAACACAGCCATGAATCGGTCTCTTCACACAAGCTGGTTAAGAGTAAAACTGAATTGTGGGTCATGTCACCCACCATTCGCTCCTTCTCCTCTGCCTCACTTTGGCTGAGAGCAATTGCCAGCTGCAGCTCCTCCTCCTCCTGCAGTGCAGCCTCATCTCTCTTGGGGGGCATCTGGTGGAATGGGGCAAAAAGAAATAATAAAAACAATCACATCATCAGACTAAAAACCCAATGAAGAGGTTGGCTGGGGAAACAAAGTAGTACAATTTTCCGATACAAAGCATAGAGAAGGCAAAAGAACAATTCAAACAACCAATTATGTCTTCAAATGATTTCAATTCCACAATATATTTATTTTAATCAAGACCTTTCTGACATTTAAGATGTTAAAAAAAAGACAAAAGGTATTATACCTGAAAACTGGAGTAAAGACAAAAGAAGAAAATACACAGCGACGGCTTTGGGATAATGCTCAGAATTCTTTACACTATATTGAATGTAATGCTTGCTGTGCCATATCTTAAGACTGAAGCCATATTGTGCACTGGAAGACCTGTATATGATCAATGAGCTTATAGGCAATAACTGATGAAAATTAAGCTTGCGAAGTCCCATTCTTGCTATACAACTGTTTACAAAGTAAATTTAGCACTCTCTACTCTCTCAAGAAGGTACCTGTGACTGTTGGGATAGTGGGCTGGTCAGGTACTCTGGAGGAAGCTCAGCAGTGCCTGAAGGCGCTGTCTTACCCTCGGCTTTCCTAAGCGGAGGAGAGAGGGACGGGTGGCTGGTGAGGAAAAGGGATCAGGGAGGACAAACAGTCTTGTAAATCAACAGATGAGAGCATGATGTCAAAACACCAAGAACTCTCATTTATAAACAAATCATTTAAGAAAACAGACAACTCATCTCACATCTGCCAATGCTGCGTCAAGTTGAATTAATGAATACATTTTATTTTCATCAATGGTATAATGATTGATAAGAGACAAGATTTGCATACCACATTTTTAAGCATTATTCAATCCCTGAAAATATTAAGGTTTGTATGATCATTTCTGTGACATCTGTGCAAAACAAGACCTAAAATCACAACATTATGACTTTCTATACATTTGACAGTGCTGGACTATTTCCCTATATTTCAGTTGCCATCTAATTTATTTTTATTTAATTTATTTTAGCATTGTCTGGAGCTGACATGCATGGGTTGCCCAGATTTGGTTACAAATTGCACCAGATGTACCTTTAAAATATAACCTCTTGTGTAAAACAAGTAAGCCTCTACAACATCTTAGAAAATATGGCAAAATAAACATGTTGGAATAAGTCAGAAAAATAATTAAACTTTACTTGCCTTATAGTTCACTTCATTTTAAACTTAACACACTTATACAGTGCCAACTCACAATGCAAGTCATCTCAGTCGCTTTATAGACAGAGTAAGGTCAAAACCTTAACCACCACATGAGCAAGAACATCTGCCAGTTGCTGTCCAAGCAAAAACAAAATGCATGGCACTATCCTTAAAATATCATCATCTGTTTCCTCAGTCTAGTGCCAAACTGTTCAATTTTCAGGAGAAGTGGCACAATTATTATACATATCAAAGCAAGTAGCAACAGACAACAACAACGTAACACAACAGGTGTATAAACTTGGAATATTGGTGCATTACTGCAGTTATATAGAGATAATAGCCCAGGTGTCCTGTACATTATACATGCAGAGTCAAAATAAAGATACTTTCTCCATTATCAAGTCTATGGACTCACTTATTAAGAAGCTCAAAGCAGGGTTCACATACGCGCACCTCCTTCTCTATGCCAAACTTTGGAATGGTCGAGTATTTAGAAGAACACTTCCCACAAAAAATCTGGCCACAGGCACGACAATGGTGCTAGAAAAGCAAACAACAAAACTAGGTCAGGTTATGCACAAATCATGCACTACAGAGTGCTGTAAACGAACGTAGAAGCCTGTAAATATTTGTGCTCTATGTATGTTGAAGGACAGCCTACCTTTCTTGTCATAACTCCAAACTGGACTCTGCATCGGTGACACTCCTCAGCATCAACCCAGTCTGGGGCCTGGACAGAATAAACAGACATAATATAACACTGTAGGTCTCTTTTAGAAAAATAAATGTGAATCTTATTCATTGACAAGTTAAAAAGTCATACTCTTTCAGCTGCAAACATTGCATCACTCTCCTTAAACTCTGGGAACACATGACCTATAAAAAAAAAAAAATCTGTTAGCCATAGGCATAGATGCTACTATTAGAAAGAAAAAAGAAAAAAATACATAATGCCAATATTCTTTGATTAGTAATCCTCACTGCAACACTGTGGGAATGGGAATTATTTGGTCATCCCTCATCTTAAATAAAGTTATTCACCAATATTATTATAGACAGGAAACATGCACTTCATTGTACATTCAGATTTGCTGCGATGTCCTTTCAAGCAGATTTCAATACATTTAACACAAAGTTAAAGCTATTAAAAAAAAAAACTAACAGCACATGGGTGCCTGAGTGTTGAGGACCCCAGTGACTGAAGAAGGACAAGAGGATGTCCACCCCTCACCTAACTGCAGCAGATGGATGGCTACTATCGAGAAGCGGGGATGGGCCTGACTAGGTGGTTGTCATTCATGACGCAAGGGGGATCCGTGGTGTTGTGGATGAAGCAAGCATGACACCAGGACTTGCTCCCAGAGTTGACTTTAACACCAATATAACTATTTTGTCACATATGCATATATCCACTTACCTTCTACTTTCATGATCTGGTAAGTATCTTGAACCACTTTGTACTTGGGCTCATTGCGGAAGGCATTGGCCCAGGCCTGAATCAGGTACAGGATCTTGTTTCTGACGTTCGGCTCGGTCTGCTTCTAGGGTGAGGAGATTCATTTTTAAAAATGTATACGAGTGTGTATATATGTACGTGTGTGTGTGTAAGAAAGTCCCGTCCCCCCCGCTCCAACTTTAAATCCTCATATTCATCTTCTCCAATTTAGCTGTCACATATAATAGCTGACCTGATCAAGTGTCCAAATCAAAACAGAGTTTTGGTGTGCTTTTTACTCATTTACTTTTTAAAAGAATGTCTCTTTAAAGTAGCCCTTCTCAGACTTTGGGGCAGTCACGCTCCCTCTCTGCAACAGTATCAATGCCAGCCCATGCCCAACATCTTTGTGGATCGCAGTCAATTTGTGAATAAACACGTCATTTAACTGACACAATGACGCAAGTGGAAACACAGCTTGCTTGATAACAGAAATTATGAAATGCAATAAATAAATAAATAAATCTAAATTTGATCAAGGATGTCTTTATTGCTCCCAAGGGGAAATTTGTTGGACATTCACCGTAACCAAAAACCACAACACCATCAAAATCATAAGTTATAAGAAAGGCCAATAAAAATAACGTGATAATGAATGAGTAAGAACCTTTAGAAATTAAAGTGAGAAAGAAAAAGAAGTTATACTGCATCTAAAATAAAGATCACCTTAAGTAGATCCTTTAGTTCCTCCATAGTTTGCTTACTAGCCACCTCATCATGGACTGTCTGGCCACAGTTCTTCACAACTGATTCAAGAACCTAAGGGTGAAGCCAAGTGATTACTCACATCTGTTATATTATACATACATGGCACATCATAGCAGCTTGCCCACAAATATATAGCTGTGTGGGGAAAAATGATTACACATTTACAGAACTGAAAGGAAAATGAAAGAGTTCATCAATATTGGTTCTAGGTACAGGTGAACTCTGTTAACTCATGTTTCGGCTTTACTCACAGTTGATTTGTGGACCCCAAAAATTTAGACTACTGTATAAAGACTAATGGATGTTTTTGGTCAACCTCATTAAATCAGTTTCAGATAACTGGCAGTTCGTTCGATGTTTGGATCCCCACTTGCGCAAATTAACGCAGTTCACCTGTATTTTTCATAGCCTGTGAAAAATAGATTATATTACCTCAAGTGCATAGAGAGCCACATGAGGATTCTTGTCATTCAGTTTCTTCTTAATGGCCCCAATGGCATATTTAGCTCTGCAGGAACAAAAAGCAAGTCCAAATACAAGTCATATCAGTGGAGTCGTCCTTCTTACGGGGCTATTTATACCTGCTGAAGGTAGGCACAAAAATAAAAAGAAGGTAGAATAACTCACTGTGTATCCCCTTGTCGAATAAGATCACAGATCTGGAGGATAGATTCCCAGTCAGTTTCCAGCAGCAGCTGACTGGTGGCTTTATCTGCAGTTGATTAAAACATACATACATACATATATATATTAAAAAGCACACAGTTGTAGGTGATAAGGAAAGCCCTTGCCGGCCTATTTACCAGTCAGTCACCAATAGCCACCAAATTTGCTATACTCTACCTTATATATATATATATATATATATATATATATATATATATATATATATATATATATATATATATATATATATATATATATATATATATATATATATATATATATATATATATGCACACACACACACCAGTAATATGCAATGTTTTAGGCACATTTAATGCATCATGAAGGCATTAAATGTATGAAAAGCTGACAAGTATTCATAAATAAATGAAATGTGTGATGAGTTTCAATTTTAATCAAAATCAATATGAAGATCTGGATCCATTTAAATGTGATTTTCAGTATACAAGTCGCAGGACCTCAGACTATTTTAAAAACAATGCGACTTAAAGTATGAGTAATTGTGTTTTATAAACATTTAATATTGTATGGTCATTTGCAACTGTGTTTACATGGTATTCTACTGGCCAGTACACGTAAAGATATTAAATTTAAAAATATGCTCACATATTCAGTTTTGTTGGAAATGATTTTGTGTTGACATGCTAATAAAAAGGGGGGGTCGGGGAGCATCAAATTCCACTTTTATTACAACTCTGGGATACCTAAAACTTTTGCACAGTACTGTATATATAAAAATCAAATCAATGCTGATAGTTTCAAGTGTAGGTAGAACGGTGTGGCAAGAGAAGGATTTCAGGACAGTCTGCTTTTTGAATGCAGTCTTCCATGAAGACAGCTTTTAGTCAAGTGAAACTGAAGAGGCGATGGATGGACACTGACCCTGCACTCCAAGGCACCGGACTTATCTCAAGACACCCTGTTGTGGTGCCAGTGACTGCATGCTCACCTCAATAATTCACTTTGTGTTGATGTTATTCTGTTCTTCAGCTTGGTAAAACTTTGTAAAAACCTTGTAACTATTACAATGACCTAAGCAGTGGGTCACTCCTGCAAGTCTGGTCTGCTTGAGGTTTCTTCCTCAATATCATCAGAGGGAGGTTTCCTTAGCACTGTCACCGTGCACTTTCTCAGTGGGGTTGGTAAGGTTAGACCATACTTGTGTGAAGCACTTTGAGGCAGCTTTGTTGTGTTTTGGTGCAATATAAATAATAATTGAAAATAAATTGGAGATAACATAAAAAAAAAGGGACAAATTCATCAGACGATAGTTCGGTCTGCAGTGATGTGTGGCTTGAACATAGTGGCTCAAAGGAGGAGGGAAGGAAAAAAATGTCAGATGGTGGCAGACAACAAAGGAAAATACAAGGGCTGGAGAAAGAAAAAAGGAAAAGGGGAAGACCAAAAAGGAAGTACGTGGATGTACTGAAGGAGGTGTCAGATGAGCTGAGTGACAAAAGAAGAGACTTAAGACAGAGTAACTGTAACAAGTCAACAGAAAACACTCACATCAGTGTTTAACAAACCTATAAAATGCCCTGTAATTTTAGTTCATATGTATATGTCACAGACATGAACAAGCAAAGCTCTTCAGCATCTCACCACATCATTTAAGTCTAGGGATGGGTATTGATAAGATTTTTATCGATACCGATGCCATTATCGATTCCACTTATGGACCTGCTTCCTTATCGATTCCCTTATCAATATCTCTTGAGAATTTTCTGTGTACTAAAAGTAGGCTTTACAGGTTTTCTATGTCAACAACATTTTTTGAATCTCACAGTAAATAACATATGAAATTGGTCACTGGATCGTTGATCTCTGGACTTAAATAAAATCTACATGATGGATCCTTGATTTCTGGCAGTTTTTGTCAAAAGCATTTCATTTCACACATTAATGGCATGAATGTCACTCCATACCTCTGAGCTGAGTTCAGCCAGCTGTGCTGCACGTCAGCATCAATGTAATTCATAAAGAACGCAGGACATCTCATTTTGGGAGGAAAAAAACATTTTAGTCGATTGTAGTCCCAGCTAGTGACTTTAATCCACACAAAAGTGACTCATGATTGACATTTTTAAATAGCTTTGAGAGGGGTTAAGAAGGGGACTTGCCGCTTCTGCAAAGCAGCGAAGCAATGAACCAACAAAGCAGTGGGTCAGAGCACTACTTTGTTGGTTCAAGAACAAGAACAGCTGCTGCAGAAGTGGTTGACTACAGAACCGCTTCAAGGGTCTGCAATCAACATAGAGAAATGATCATTTTCCTGACAAACACCCTCAAAAACAATGGCCACTCTGAAGGATCGATAACAAAATTGTTAAGCAAAAAGGCTATTGATGGTGGTGGATAGAATCATTTCGTGCCATTTCTGGCTTGTGGCTTCGTCCAAGAGCGAGCATCGTGGCGCTTCACTCATATATGATAAGTTGACAAACAGAAGGTTGTTTTTCTTTCTGACAGTTAGGTCAGATCTGAAAGCATGATATGATGCCTCAGGTTGCCGCATCCTTAAACTTAAGTCAAGGACAGTAAACTAATCCCTCACAACAGCACCTAAGGCTGACTGTGAAGTCTGATTTGAAATTATTTCAGAATTTTGGTCAAAATTTATGACTTAAAAAGCTGTAGTCCTATCACTGTAAGTTATGTAACAAATGTCCACGCATAATAAGTTACACAAATTATAAAAACTCACACGAATTTGGTATTACTTTAAACAGCGCTGAAACAACTATCGTTTAATAGATCAGTTAAAGATTGATTACGAATGATTTTTGTTGAGGGTGGGGGTTTCATCATGTAGTGTTAATGGGAAGCACAATCTGCTGATGTCAAGTCACTCACATTATCAACTGTTAATGAGGATGATAAAAGGATAAAGATTACATAGCTTAGGTTAATCAGCCATTAAAAAAAAAAAATAGGGACCAAATTCAGTACTTGAACACGGTGGTAAATTCCCTGTCAAACTAGGCCTCTAAACAATGACACCAATGCTAGCAAGCTACATTAGCCGGCCTGGTAGTCACAGCCCAAAAACAAAATACTGGAAAACATCGGCGTTTGAATGATAGCTGCAGAAGGAGCCATTAAACTGTCCAGTGTGCTTTTAACTCACCAAGAAGCCTCTCAAATGTACCCCCGCCTTTCCCCATGATAAACTGGGAGTCTGAAATCGGTGCGTGTTGTTTGCTCAGCTGAGTGATGGTAGCTTCTCTGTTAGCCACACAGCTGTGCTGCACTTCCTGTTTCCTTCTAATGACGTAAGATGAAGCATTGAAGCTTTCCTGTCAAATGGGTTCATGCTCGAAGTTTCCAGTGTTCACTCAAAATACGAGCTGTATAGAGAAATATGACATCTTGAAAGCGAGACATCCTCTTTACATAAATGATAAAAATGATTTTTTCTATTTAGTGTCGTTAAAGACAGCAGACCTGCTAAACGATACAGCCATCGATGCATGGGTTCAACGGAACAGGCTTTGTCACGTGCTTCGAAGCTCCGTTAGAAGACGACTGAACACTCCCCCCCCCCCTTTTTTTATTGTGTGTTTACTTAAAATTTTATTGTTTTCATACTGATGTCATGTGAAATATTTTAGCAAATTTAGGCAGCCTTTATTAGATTGGTACTTATGTACTGTTTGGTACGTTTAACCTTTTATTACAATTTAATTTTTGTACTCGTATAGTAAGTCCCTTTGGCTGCTCCCTTGTTTTTCCCTGGGGTCACCACAGCAGATCTGAGGTGGATATGCATATTAATTTGGCACAAGCTTTACGCTGGATGCACTTCGTGACACAACTGCAAATGGGCAGCAGTGGGGTTTGAACTGGGAACCTTCTGTACAGAAACCAAGTGCACTAACCACTTGACCTTCTGGGTTTATTGAAAATAAAGATGAGAGACAAGGAAGAAAGCATCACTAGTTCCTTCTTATGCTGTAAAAACAGAAAGATTGCCTTCACAAGCCCAGACATGTCCCACTGTGCCAATATTCTCATTTCAACTAATGGATAAAAACCCCTCCTAATTATTATGTGGCAGTATGGCCTAAAATATTAGGTTTGCTGGTCCTCACCTGTATCTAGAAGAATCCAAAATTTCAAAGGTGAATATGCAGTAGTTTTTACAGCGTTACAGAAACTTTGTGGACTAACTCACTGTCACTATACTTTTGTCCTGCTAATTGCAGGGAAAATGACTGCCATACTCAGAATTAATATAAACTGTTATTTATATTCCTCTGATTCCAAATTTTCAATTCTCTGCAGATACAGATGAATGCAAATAACAATACTGCACTACAGTATATGCATTTCAAAAATAAAACATAAAATGTCTATTTTAAGGCTCTCTGTAGAAAAATTGTAAACACATATAATCTAGGCTCCATGACATTAAAAGGGTCATATTATACACCTTTGAGCGAGCTAATATAAAATGCCCAATTGTCTCAAAACATATTAAAAATACCAGTTTGGGTATCTTTTTGGAAATTGTTTTTCTGTGCGTATTGAGTAGAAAGGAGCTGCTTCTCGTCATGGATAGTCTTTCTCTCAGAGACCTGGTGAGCATGTTGTATGTTGTTGCATGTATTGAGCCCATACCGACGTGATGGATGTGACTCACGTAGAAAGCTGGAGTCCAGACATGGACATCTGTGATATTGGTCAATGGAGTCTCAATCGAGCCATATCAAGAATGAATTTTATTTAATGAAGGATAATTTTGCACACACAGGTAAAGAAAAGTGGAACTTTTACAATGATTAACAGAGTGCCACAATCACATTTAAATGTATATAAGTAAGTACAATTTTTGAACATTATAGCAGCCAGTAGGTGAAATGTGTTCTGTTTGCTTGATTTCCAATTAACCATTAAATTACTTTTGACTTCCTTTAAGCCAATCTTTGCAGGTAGTTGAGTGGACTAAAGAGTTTGGCTACCAATATGTAGACCTGAGTTGCCTCTCTTCGTCATACCACCTGATACTTCATCTGCATTGTTCCTGTCCAACCAGCTTTAAATGAGTACTGGCCTTGGGTAGGGAAGAAACTTGCATTGGGCTGGCATCCCATCTGGGGGAGTTGTAGACCCTCATCCACGTCACACTATGGAATCTGGAGGTAAGCATGGCTCCAATAATCCTTAGGACCTACAACTACTCTTTCTTTGAAACCGGTACTGTAGCTGATGTGGTGGATATTTCTTGAATGGCGTGCTGAATAATACTCTCTAGTGAAGGATTAAAGTCATTTATATTTGATGATTTATTTTTAGGTTTAGGAAGATGAGTGAGTGAGTGTTGTTGGCCCACTGAAAGCTATTTTTAGACCCTATACAATGCTTATTGCTTTCAGTTTTCTTCTCGTTTACAACTGTACAGTGCTGTAACACAGACTACCTTACAGTATTCGCAGCATAACTGAATCAACATGGGCACAGACCATCTTACGTCACGTATGAGTCACTGCCTAGCACTTGGAACACTAGTGACCATTGTCACCGTGATGCTGTAATGCCACAAAGTGGCATTGTGCTTCTCTGCCCTTATGGACAGAAGCAACTGAGTACGCGCTCACCATTATGATCATATTTACTGTTTACAGCAGAAGAAGCACAAACACAGTGATATTAACGGTAACATTTAATTGTTCCCAAGAGTATCCTTCACTGGGTTCTGTTAGAGACATCTAATTCATAGTAAGGGTCCCTTACTATGAATTAGATGTCTCTAAGGGAGCACTGACATCCCAACAATGCCTCATGAATAAATAATAATAAAGATTTTCTTTGTCCAGCAACATGCCACACTGCATGTTTCCACACAATTCAACATACCAGTTGACAGTAAAGAGGGAGAAGTGGATGCCTGGCATGTGTTGTGCTCTGTCAGTTAGGAATACCAGAATTTTCATGTGGTGAATGTGTTTATTTCACCCCCTGGGACAGGGTAAGAAGAGCACTCATACTGTTAGTGTTGAAGTACTCGAGTCCGGTCTTGATTTTGTCTCAACCACCCCAAAATTTCAAAGTCTTGGTCTTCACTTTGAGATTTTGGAGGGGGCGAAACTGTGTGTGTTGTGAGTGTTGGAAGAGGTGAGACTGAGTTGAGACCATGACCATTACTACAACACTACACTCTACGCGTATCTCGCCATATGGCACCAAATCCCATGTGTTCATATAAAAGAGCCCCAATAAAAGACAATTTTTTTAAAGGAGTATTGTGCAAAACTTGCTTTAAACTACTTTTGTCCGTTTTGATTGGGATTTGTGCTGAACATCCCAAAAGTCCCAAAATTTAAGAATACAAGTCCAAATTTTCCTGCTATAAGAAACCTTTAGGGTTGAAATGGGTTGTTGTAGACTTCTGTGACATATGTAACACAAGCCCATATCCGGATTTCTTTTGGCTCTACAGGGCTTTTCTGTGGCAGGGGTTATCAATCCTGTTCCTGCATGTTTTCCCATTTTCCCTGCTCCAAACCTTCTCTTGTACTCTGTAAGCATACGCTGGTGAGGACTGTTCCTCTGTGTTTATGAAAACATAAGCCCACAGAAGAAACCAAGATTTTATTATATTTTACACTGACAAACATTTAAAAAAAAGGTTATTGGAGAATGTGACGCATGAAATAACTAAACAAGTTCAAATGTCCCTAAATGACCTCCTGTGGTTTTTCAAAGAAAAGACAAACTCAAATGGCATTAAATATAAAATAATTAAAGAGGACCAGAATCAAGAGAAGAGGAACAGGTTTGTCATGACGTGAGGGAAGATTCTGGGGACATGGTATCTTTCAGACATTTTGGGAACTCAGACGTAGCCTTTGACTTGTGTGGCAGGTGCCCCCCGGCGGGGACTGCTTTCCCCGCTGCTGAAGGTCGGAGAACCCGGGACACCAGGGGGACTTGACCCTGCGTATAGCAGCGACCCTCCTATGAGGAGTAAAGCTGAAGCGCCCCAACCGATGTAGAGAGCAGGACCGAGCTCACGCTTGTGTGGAGCCGCCACATGTGGGTCGTAGAAATCCCTGATGATGGAATGGGCAGTCCAGCAGACAGGCACAAGGTAGAGAAACCCCGCGATGGCAAAGAGAGCACCAGAAATACGAGCAATACGGGCTTTGACACTGTTTACACCGATGCACTTTGTGCACTTGACTCCCAGAACTCCAAGAGCAAGCGCCATGATGCTGATCATGATGGAGAGCACGGTGAGGCCGCGGGCAGCCTGCATGTCGCTGGGCAGAGCCAGCATGCTGTCATACACTTTGCACTGAATTTGGCCTGTACTCTGCACGATGCAATTCATCCAAAGACCTTCCCAGATGATCTGAGCCGTCACTATGTTGTTCCCGATAAAGGCAGTGACCCGCCATAAGGGGATGGCGCAGGCTACGGCGCCGGCCACCCAGCCCACGATGGACATGACTAGGCCTAACAGCTGCATGCCTGTTGTTGCCATGGCAAAAGATGTTTGAATCAGTTGGAAGTGTCTAGTCTGTTGCACCAGGCTCACCTACAGTCCCACACAGAAATGTGACAACAGGACCAAGAAAGTCTGGCTGCAATAGCGGATCCTGTGTCGCTGCGTGAGGATGTGTCAGACACGAACAGGTAACCTGAAACAGGAAAAACATGAATAGAATTCAATTAATTGCATTTACCTCACCTTACAAATGGTGTGGCATATCCTTAGAGATACAAAATATAAATTCTTTATTTTTGCAAACAATTGGTCTTACTTTATTAAAGCATCAGACGACTGATGGGCTTCATATATTTATCATAAACATCTAGGAACAGGCTGGGAGGCCCGTGTTTAGTGGATTCCAGTGAGCCACAGAGAATAGCTTTCTTTGACACAGCTGTAGGCGTCGAGCAACGCCTTGCTGTGAGTGGATTATCTCAGAAAAACATGAGGAGATTCTGAACACAAGCAGCTTTCATGAAGGCTACTGGAGTGGGCCAGGAGGTCCTATGTCATCCATTTATCCCACTTCATAGTATCCATATTTTACCCATCAAACCCTCTCTGCGCCACAGATTAAAAACAGCCACTTTATTGAGCTTTAACAGTTTGCTACATTTTTTCACACATTTCACTTATCTCCAGACTCAAGATAATTTTTAGTATTACCTGTTATTTGAACAAATAATAGCCACTGTACTAAATCAAAGCATATGAAATAACAACAAAAAAACATTTCCAATTCTTCTCTATATGTTCCTGTTGATTACCTCCATTAACACATTCAAACCCTTTGACTAACCTCTGATTCCTCCATCCTTTGGATTATCGCATTTAACAAATTGCTTTCCCTGTTTTTTGGATCAGGATATGTTTCTTGGAATTTTTGCAGAATGGAGCAACAGTGAAATACTTTATAATATCATTATAACAGGAAATATAGACACAAATGTAGCAGTAAAGAACATTATCCAAGATATTTACCTCAATAGAAGATTTTGCATTCACCCTGCTCCCCTCAGAGATGCTCCACAGGCTGGCGTTGGGTTTTTATTTGTTGTTGTTGTTTTGATGTTGCTTGTGTAGATCAGGTGTGAATGTCCAGAAGCAGTGGATTCTGGCCCTGAGAATTCAGTTCACTGAGCAGGATGACCGGAGAGCAGGCTGATGATCTGTCTCTGAGGCCAGGTGGACAAGAAGGGCGATCAGCTTGGACATCCAGGACAGGACTGGAGACCCTCTGAGATGCCAGTGCGAGTCTGCGTGGCAGTGGGCAGAAGCATGTGCTTGTGTGCACGATTGTGTCAATGTGTGCGTGTCTCCCAGTGCCTGGTGTACGAGCACAATGCCTCGCTGTTTGGTTGCACCCTGCCTCCCCGCTCCTCCTCAACCTCGGTCCCAACCCGGCAGCCCAGAGCATCCATTCAACCCTGCAAGCCATTTTCTCTTCTTTAAGACTTTGACTCGCTTGTTCATTTATGAGAGCCTTCTCTTTTCTTCTACCCTTCTCCTTTGTCCTTTCAATCTGTTTAATCTGTTTATGGGTTTCATTGAAGTTTTGTAAGTATAAGGAGTCACTCCTTCTTTTGGCCTTCTCTAATTCTTCTGGGTAACTGAACTGCTACATAGAAATGATTCTGATTATAATAAAAAAAAAATAGTTTTGCGCTATGTATTATGTTGAATCTTGGGTTATAATTATATTGGTTGTAGTGGATAGATACTGAAAAGGCTGAATATTAAAAGCAGAAATTGGCCACATTTAGATACTGCAAAAGCTTGAAGAGATGATTAGAGGAGCCGCGTTTTTGCCAGCGTGCAGGCAGCCTGGACTGAAGAATGGATGGAGCCTGTCAGTGAACATGTCTGTAAACATATATAGATGTAATCCAGTTTCTGCACAGAAGAATGACACACGACCTTCTGTGTAGTCCAGAAAGACTCCCACCTTCTTGGGTCTCTGCTCTACAGCCAGTGGCGTGACGGGAGAGCTGTTGGCAATATAGTGTCCTCCAGGCTTCAAGCTTAATGTCCAGAAACCATTTGCAGGGCAGACAGTGAATTTGCCCTTCCTGTTGATGGACTGTCTTACAACACCCAGGTCCCACTCGATCTTCTCACCAACTTCCACCTCCCAGTAGTACCTTCCACTGCTGAGACTTTCTTTGGCCAGCACATTTGGCACACGGTCAAACCGCTTTGGGTTGTCCGGTACCTCCTGTAGCTTGTTTGTATGTTTCACCTGTTTCCTGTCATCTGAGACAGTGAGGGCAGGGTGGGCTGTCTTAGTGCTCAGATTGACACCCACTAAGAAAGAGGAAGGAGAAAGAAAGATGACTACAGCCAGGAGCATAACTATTTGGACAGTTTTTGTAATTTCCCTCTGTAAACCACCATGATGGCAGTGAAATGAAACAATCAAGATGTTCTTGGAGTAAAGACTTTCAGTTTTAATATCAAGGGGTTTTACAAAAATATATCATTAATGATTTCAGAATTCCAACTATTATTACACACCATCCCTCCATTTTCAGACAAGTAATTGGTCTAACTAAAGATCACAGGTGGGACGAAGTTACCATCAAGTCACTCTCAAATCATGAATCAGCAAGTGCCAAGTTAAATCTCACATCATAATGACCACCAACTGTTTGCAAGCTGACTTGAGACTTGACTTGGGACTTGCAGATTGATTACTTGAGAATGACTTGACAGTGACTTTGTCCCACTTCTGCTAAATACGAGGTCTGTTAGAAAAGTTTCCGACCTTTTCATTTTTTTCAAAAACTATACGGATTTGAATCATGTGCGCTTGCATCAGCCAAGCTTGAACCTTCGTGCCGCTCATGGCGCACAACAAAAAACACCTCCGTGTTGGAAGTCTCACAGGACATGTTGTGACATGCCCAGCTGTTACACAATTTCTCGGATACTCACTCGACTGAAAAGCCACCGAAAGCCGTCTGAATCTTCCGAATGGTTTCCAACACGGAGGTGTTTTTTGTTGTGCGCCATGAGCGGCTCCGTCCCGACGCGCGGATTCCTCCGCACGTCTTTCATTACAAAATCTCCTGTAACAGTGGAATGTGCCACAAAAGTGCTGATGTCCACATTTTGTGCGATTTCTCTGGTAGTCACATGACGTCCCGGATCAACACAGCTTTCACTTTGGAAATGATCTGGTCTTTTCAGCATGTCGATGGCCACTCGAAGCGTGGCACGCCCTCAGCCACTGTGGGCCGTCTTTAATCCGGTTGTAATCCTCCTTAATCTGTGTGACGCCAACAGAATCTTCACCGAAAGCCATCTGAATTTTCCGAATGGTTTCCACCTGGCTGTCTCACACAGTTTCTGAAAAAATTTTCATGGAGCAAGGTGGCAGTCGCTCAGCCATTTCCCTGACAATGAAAATCCGACGAGGGGGGTGGACCAGTGCTCACTCAAAGCCTGCCCACAGGCGAATGACGCAACCGACAGGCGTGAAAAAACTCACGCATGCGCACGAAGGTTCAAGCTTGGCTCATGCAAGCGCACATGATTCAAATCCATATAGTTTTTGAAAAAAATAAAAAGGTCGGATACTTTTCTAACAGACCTCGTATAATGATTAATGTTCATATAAATCATTACTTTTATATCCGCTTTCTTCTGAGAAGTTAGAAGATGGATACATGATCATTTCCAAGTCAGTGAATTTGTTTTGAACTTCATTTATTTCAGTATTAATAAATACAAACAGTATGGTAAATTTGTCTGGTGTCCACAGTTCTCAAAACGTTAGTGACTGTCCAAAAAGAAACTAGCAAGGGAAGCCACCAAGATACCCTGGCAACACTGAAGGAGTTATAGGCTTCTGTGGATGTGTTTGGAGAAACAGGGGACCCTACAGGGGACCCTATGACTCCTTCATAGGTTTCATGGGTGTCCCGGTGCCTTCCTTCACTGGTGTCCTCCATATATATATATATATAACACAATGCTAAAATACCCTCGGCCGTTTGTGCATTGTGTTCTTTATCATTTGCAGTTGTTTAATTAATTATTAAGATCCTATTGTGTTACGTACAACTTGTACATGTTCAGTCAATCAATCAAAAACAATATTTACGCTTTAAGAGCAGAAGTTGTGTAAATCAAGGAATATTTGTAGATCACCCTCTGTGCATTTGCGGGTATTAATGAGACAAATTTAACTCCATAGGAAGTTAGCGTGCATGCTAACATCTGTAAATGACTCCAGAGGTGTTATCTGGTTACAAAAGCAGTGTTTTCAGTTTTTAGAAGTGTTTATTTCTCACTAGCTTTTACATAATATATGACAGAGGATATACTTACACACAAACAAAAAGGAGATATGCAACTAGCTACCAGCCTGTGATGTCACCATGCTAATGTCTGTGAAATGTCTTGTAAATAAGTTCAGAGGTGTTATTAGGTTTCAAAAACAGCAATTTCAGTTTTAGAAGTGTTTATTTCTCAGTTTTCACATAACATATGAGACACATGTAAATAAACACACAAAACAAGAGTTTTGCAGCTAGGTACCAGGCTGTGATATCACCATGCTAACATCCGCGAAATGTCTTGTAAATAAGTTCAGAGGTTTTATTAGGTTCCAAAAACAGCATTTTCAGTTTTAGACTTGTTTATTTCTCATTAGCTTTTACATAATATATGAGAAACATGCATAGAAATACACAATACAAAGCAATTTTAGAAAGACCAGCCACTGTTGTCACAGTGTAGTGCTACTCTGATTGGCTGACATGCCTGCCACTCAAAAACAAAACTGAATAAATTCAAACAGAGTGTGACTTTTCAACCTTTTAAAATACCTCTTAAAAAGGTATTAGTTAGCCATCTTTGAACCTGTCCAAGGTCTGTGTGCCAAGATTGTTCCCTTTAAATTTGAAGACTCTGGCAGTAATATGACTGGATTTATGCTGAGCACAGAAAGACGGACAGATGAACACAAAGACTTTGCAATACCCGATGGCCATATTTAACGGCCTCGGGTAAAAACTGTCCATAAAAGCGATGATTTGTATTAATTATAGTCCATACACTGGACATTAGTTTGTCCAAGTACTCTGAATCTGGAGGGACTGTGTAATAGGTGTAATTCCTAAATGGTTAATACAACCCCTGGCAAAAATTATGGAATCACCGGCCTCGGAGGATGTTCATTCAGTTGTTTAATTTTGTAGAAAAAAGCAGATCACAGTCATGACACAAAACTAAAGTCATTTCAAATGGCAACTTTCTGGCTTTAAGAAACACTATAAGAAATCAGGAAAAAAAAAATGTGGCAGTCAGTAATGGTTACTTTTTAGACCAAGCAGAGGGAAAAAAAATATGGAATCACTCAATTCTGAGGAAAAAATTATGGAATCATGAAAAACAAAAGAACGCTCCAATACATCACTAGTATTTTGTTGCACCACCTCTGGCTTTTATAACAGCTTGCAGTCTCTGAGGCATGGACTTAATGAGTGACAAACAGTACTCATCAATCTGGCTCCAACTTTCTCTGATTGCTGTTGCCAGATCAGCTTTGCAGGTTGGAGCCTTGTCATGGACCATTTTCTTCAACTTCCACCAAAGATTTTCAATTGGATTAAGATCCGGACTATTTGCAGGCCATGACATTGACCCTACGTGTCTTTTTGCAAGGAATGTTTTCACAGTTTTTGCTCTATGGCAAGATGCATTATCATCTTGAAAAATGATTTCATCATCCCCAAACATCCTTTCAATTGATGGGATAAGAAAAGTGTCAAAAATATCAACGTAAACTTGTGCATTTATTGATGATGTAATGACAGCTATATCCCCAGTGCCTTTACCTGACATGCAGCCCCATATCATCAATGACTGTGGAAATTTACATGTTCTCTTCAGGCAGTCATCTTTATAAATTTAATTGGAAAGGCACCAAACAAACGTTCCAGCATCATCACCTTGCCCAATGCAGATTCGAGATTCATCACTGAATATGACTTTCTGTTGTGAAAGTGTAGGAACACGGACCCACAACAGGGGGCGCAAATGAACGGACAATGGAGGTAGCCAAATAACAACGCTTTACTGTTGTGACAAAAAGCACAACAAACACAACAGATTACAACAATAGACAAGAAGTCAATTCACACAATGTGTCATGTGGGCAGGCTCAAAGATAAGAGACGTCTGTCCAAAGCAGAACCGGAACCACACGATTTCCTCCGCCACCGAACCCCGGGAATACTGGAGCCGCCAAGTCCCGAACTCCCAGGTGGCCACTGCCTCCGCGTGTCGGATCTGGTACTGCTGGCGAGGAACAAAAACAGTTAAAGGTGGGTGCGTGTGCACCCAGCAACCCGTATGGCGGGAAAACCACCTCCTCCTCTCGTCGGAAGAATGTCTGCTACTTCACGCACAAAAGTAACAAAGTGTTAATGTTGACAAAGACAACACAGTCGGCTGAGAACAGTACCTTCAAGGTAGAGCGATATCTCGGCAAAGAGGTGGAGATGTCGTCCTGCTGATATACCACTGCTGATCAGATGATTGGTGACAGCTGTCATAGGCGACAAGTGACAGCTGTCACCCCGGCTGCTCCTGTGAGGCGGCAGCGCCCTCTGGTGCCTGGAGCCCGCACTCCAGACAGGGCGCCCTCTGGTGGTGATGGGCCAGCAGTACCTCTTCAGCGGCCCACACAACAGGACCCCCCCCCCTCAACGGGAGCCTCCTGGCGCCCGACCAGGCTTGTCCGGGTGGAGGCGGAAGAAATCGGCCAGGAGGGCCGGGTCCAGGATGAAGCTCCTCTTCACCCAGGAGCGTTCTTCGGGTCCATACCCCTCCCAGTCCACCAAATACTGGAAGCCCCGGCCCATCCTACGGACATCCAAGAGCCGGCGCACAGTCCAAGCCGGCTCGCCATCGATGATCCGGGCAGGAGGCGGCGCCGGACCCGGAGCACAGAGGGGTGAGGTGTGATGCGGCTTTATCCGGGACACATGGAAAACAGGATGGATCCGCAGTGGGGCTTCAGCTTCCGGCCTCACTGCGGCTGGACTGATGACCTTAAGGATCCTGAAGGGACCGATGTAACGGGCCTGTAGTTTGGGGGAGTCCACTTTCAGGGGAATGTCCTTGGTGGACAACCACACCTCCTGCCCTGGCCGATACGCAGGGGCCGGGGTCCGCCGACGGTCTGCATGGGCTTTTGCCCTCGTCCGGGCCTTTAGCAAAGCAGAACGGGCGGAGCGCCACACCCAATGGCACTTCCGCAGGTGGGCCTGGACCGAGGGCACACCGACCTCTCCCTCAACCACCGGAAACAACGGGGGCTGATACCCCAGACACACCTCAAAAGGGGAGAGGCCGGTGGCTGAAGACACCTGGCTGTTATGGGCATACTCGATCCAGGCCAAATGGGTACTCCAGGCCGCTGGGTGCGCGGCCGTCACGCAGCGCAGGGCCCGTTCCACCTCCTGATTGACCCGTTCTGCTTGCCCGTTGGTCTGAGGATGATACCCGGACGAGAGACTCACCGTGGCCCCCAGTTCCCGGCAGAAGCTCCTCCAGACTTGCGAGGAGAACTGGGGACCGCGGTCGGAGACGATGTCTGTTGGAATCCCATGCAGCCGGACGACGTGGTGGACCAGGAGGTCCGCTGTCTCCTGGGCAGTCGGGAGCTTCGGGAGGGCCACGAAGTGGGCCGCCTTGGAGAATCGGTCCACTATCGTGAGGATGGTGGTGTTGCCCTGGGACGGCGGGAGGCCCGTGACAAAATCCAGGCCGATGTGGGACCAGGGGCGATGAGGCACAGGCAGCGGCTGGAGCAGTCCCGATGCCCTGCGGTGGTCAGCCTTGCCCCTGGCGCAGGTGGTGCAGGCCTGGATATAATCCCGGACGTCGGCCTCCAGGGACGCCCACCAGAAGCGCTGCCGGACAACTGCCATGGTCCTACGCACCCCTGGATGACAGGAGAACTTGGAGCCGTGACAGAAGTCCAGGACTGCAGCCCTGGCCTCTGGTGGGACGTAAAGTTTGTTCTTCGGCCCAGTTCCGGGATCCGGGCTCCGTGCCAGGGCCTCCCGGACGGTTTTCTCTACGTCCCAGGTGAGGGTGGCCACGATAGCGGACTCCGGGATGATAGGTTCCGGTGGATCCGACAACTCCGTTTTGACTTCGTCTTCATGCACCCGGGACAAGGCATCTGATCTCTGGTTTTTGGTCCCGGGGCGGTAGGTGATCCGGAAGTCAAAACGGCCGAAGAACAGTGACCAGCGGGCTTGCCTGGGGTTCAGCCGCTTGGCGGTCCTGATATACTCCAGGTTCCGGTGGTCAGTGAAAACCGTGAATGGCACGGACGTTCCCTCCAACAGATGTCTCCACTCTTCAAGAGCCTCTTTCACCGCAAGGAGTTCTCAATTGCCGACGTCATAGTTCCGTTCAGCCGGGGTCAACCTGCGTGAAAAGTAGGCACACGGGTGAAGTACCTTATCGGTCTCTCTGCTCTGGGACAGCACGGCTCCTATCCCTGAGTCAGAGGCGTCCACTTCAACCATGAACTGGCAGCTAGGGTCGGGCTGCACCAAAACTGGCGCAGTAGAGAACCGTCGTTTCAACTCCTTGAACGCGGCTTCGCACCGATCCGACCAGGTGAAGGGGACTTTTGGAGAGGTCAGGGCTGTCAGGGGGCTAACTACCTGACTGTAGCCCTTAATGAACCTCCTATAGAAATTAGCGAAGCCGAGGAACTGTTGCAGCTTCCTATGGCTTGTTGGTTGGGGCCAATCTCTCACCGCCGCAACCTTGGCCGGATCAGGGGCGACAGAGTTAGAGGAGATGATAAACCTCAGGAAGGACAAAGACGTGCGGTGAAACTCGCACTTCTCGCCCTTCACAAACAGTCGGTTCTCTAACAACCGCTGCAGGACCTGACGTACATGCTGGACATGGGTCTCAGGATCCGGAGAAAAGATGAGAATATCGTCCAGATATACGAAGACGAATCGGTGCAGGAAGTCCCGCAAGACGTCGTTAACCAAGGCTTGGAACATCGCGGGGGCGTTGGTGAGGCCGAACGGCATGACCAGGTACTCAAAGTGACCTAATGGGGTGTTAAATGCCGTCTTCCATTCGTCTCCCTTCCGGATCCGAACCAGGTGATACGCATTTCTATGATCCAGCTTAGTAAAGATTTTGGCTCCATGCAGGGGGGTGAACACGGAACCTAACAATGGCAACGGGTATCGGTTGCGAACCGTAATCTCATTCAGCCCCCTGTAATCAATACATGGACGAAGTCCGCCATCTTTCTTGCCCACAAAAAAGAAACCTGCCCCCATCGGGGAGGTGGAGTTCCGGATCAGCCCGGCAGCCAATGAGTCCCGGATGTAGGTCTCCATTGATTCGCGCTCAGGTCGTGAGAGGTTGTACAGCCTGCTGGACGGGAACTCAGCGCCTGGAACCAAATCAATGGCACAATCGTACGGACGGTGCGGGGGAAGGGTGAGTGCCAGATCCTTACTGAAGACGTCAGCAAGATCGTGGTACTCAACCGGCACTGCTGTCAGATTGGGAGGGACTTTGACCTCCTCCTTAGCCTGTGAACCGGGAGGAACCGAGGATCCTAAACACCCCTGATGGCAGGTTTCGCTCCACTGAACCACCACCCCAGACGGCCAATCAATCCGGGGATTGTGCTTCAACATCCATGGGATGCCCAAAATCACGCGGGAGGTAGAAGGAGTTACAAAAAACTCAATCTCCTCGGTGGTTTCCAGACACCACCAGAGTTACTGGTTGTGTCTTGTGTGTGAGTAAAGGGAGGAGGGTGCCATCTAGTGCCCGCACCTGCAACGGCGAAGGAAGCACCACCAGAGGGAGCCCTACCTCCCTTGCCCATCTGCTGTCTAGCAGATTCCCTTCTGACCCCGTGTCCACCAGTGCTCGGGCTTGAAGGGTTAAATCCCCGCTCAGGATTGTGACTGTAGTCGTGTGGTAATTTGTTTGTGTCTCACTTGAATGTTTTGACCCCCCCTTAGCCCACTCTCTAAGGGCGAGTGTTGTCGTTTTGGCCGTTTGGGGCAGTTTCTCTGTGTGTGCTCAGTTGAGCTGCAGAGAAAACACTCTCCACGGATCAGCCTCCCCATTTTGGCCCTGTGCATTTCCCTAACAACGTCAGCAGGGGGAGCTGTTAACCCACAAAGCGCTGCGGCTGTGGAGCGTGGGGAGGGCGGCCCCTTTTCGAACCCGGAAGGGAGAGGGGCGGCGCGTATCCGGTCACGTCCTTCGCCTCGCTCCCAACGGCGTTCCTCCAACCGATTGTCTAACCGTATAACGAGATCGATAAGCCCATCTAAATCCCGCGGTTCCTCCTTAGCTACCAGCTGCTCCTTCAGAACCAACGACAGTCCGTTTATGAAGGCGGCGCGGAGCGCAACGTTATTCCAGCCGGACCTCGCAGCCGCGATGCGGAAGTTGACTGCATAAGCGGCTGCACTCTCGCGTCCCTGTCTCACTGACAGCAGCACGGTTGAAGCGGTCTCTCCTCTGTTAGGGTGATCAAACACTGTTCTGAACTCCCCCACAAACCCAGTGTATGCTGATAACAACCGTGAGTTCTGTTCCCAGAGCGCCGTAGCCCAGGCGCGTGCTTTACCCCGAAGCAGAGCAATCACATAAGCTATCCTACTAGCATCAGTCGCGTACATGACGGGACGTTGTGCGAAGACGAGCGAACACTGCATAAGAAAGTCCGCGCACGTCTCCACACAACCCCCGTACGGCTCTGGAGGGCTTATGTATGCTTCAGGGGAAGGTGGGAGGGGTCGTTGAACGACCTGTGGAACGTCACTGTTGCGCACAGGATCGACAGGAGGGGGAGCCGCAGCAGCGCCCTGAGGGCGCGCCTCCACCCTGCGGTTAAGGAGGACGTTCTGCTCGGTCATTAGATCCAACCGAGCCGTAAAAGCGGTGAGGATTCGCTGCAACTCACCGATCATTCCTCCTGCAGACGCCTGTGCGCCCTGCTCTTCCATTGGCCGTTCAACAGCCGGTTGACGCCCCTCGGGGTCCATGACGTTGGCCGAGATATCCTGTTGTGAAAGTGTAGGAACACGGACCCACAACAGGGGGCGCAAATGAACGGACAATGGAGGTAGCCAAATAACAACGCTTTACTGTTGTGACAAAAAGCACAACAAACACAACAGATTACAACAATAGACAAGAAGTCAATTCACACAATGTGTCATGTGGGAAGGCTCGAAGATAAGAGACGTCTGTCCAAAGCAGAACCGGAACCACACGATTTCCTCCGCCACCGAACCCCGGGAATACTGGAGCCGCCAAGTCCCGAACTCCCAGGTGGCCACTGCCTCCGCGTGTCGGATCTGGTACTGCTGGCGAGGAACAAAAACAGTTAAAGGTGGGTGCGTGTGCACCCAGCAACCCGTATGGCGGGAAAACCACCTCCTCCTCTCGTCGGAAGAATGTCTGCTACTTCACGCACAAAAGTAACAAAGTGTTAATGTTGACAAAGACAACACAGTCGGCTGAGAACAGTACCTTCAAGGTAGAGCGATATCTCGGCAAAGAGGTGGAGATGTCATCCTGCTGATATACCACTGCTGATCAGATGATTGGTGACAGCTGTCATAGGCGATAAGTGACAGCTGTCACCCCGGCTGCTCCTGTGAGGCGGCAGCGCCCTCTGGTGCCTGGAGCCCGCACTCCAGACAGGGCGCCCTCTGGTGGTGATGGGCCAGCAGTACCTCCTCTTCAGCGGCCCACACAACACTTTCATCCAGTCATCCACAGTCCACGATTGCTTTTCCTAAGCCCATTGTAACCTTGTTTTTTTCTGTTTAGGTGTTAATGATGGCTTTCGTTTAGCTTTTCTGTATGTAAATCCCATTTCCTTTAGGCGGTTTCTTACAGTTCGGTCACAGACGTTGACTCCAGTTTCCTCCCATTCGTTCCTCATTTGTTTTGTTGTGCATTTTCGATTTTTGAGACCTACTGCTTTAAGTTTTCTGTCTTGACGCTTTGATGTCTTCCTTGGTCTACCAGTATGTTTGCCTTTAACAACCTTCCCATGTTGTTTGTATTTGGTCCAGAGTTTAGACACAGCTGACTGTGAACATCTTTTGCAACATTGCGTGATGATTTACCCTCTTTTAATAGTTTGATAATCCTCTCCTTTGTTTCAATTGACATCTCCCGTGTTGGAGCCATGATTCATGTCAGTCCACTTGGTGCAACAGCTCTCCAAGGTGTGATCACTCCTTTTTAGATGCAGACTAACGAGCAGATCTGATTTGATGCAGGTGTTAGTTTTGGGGATGAAAATTTACAGGGTGATTCCATAATTTATTCCTCAGAATTGAGTGAGTCCATATTTTTTTCCCTCTGCTTGGTCTAAAAAAGTAACCATTACTGACTGCCACAATTTTTTTTTCTTCATTTCTTATAGTGTTTCTTAAAGCCAGAAAGTTGACATTTGAAATGACTTTAGTTTTGTGTCATGTCTGTGATCTTCTTTTTTTCTACAAAATTTGACAACTAAATGAACATCCTCCAATGCCGGTGATTACATAATTTTTGCCAGGGGTTGTATAATATTTTTGCTAAACCCCTGAATTACAGCTGAAAGTTGAAGTTGTAAACACATCTTGTTTTTTCACTTCACGTCTATTGTGGCTGTGCACAGAAGTAAAATTACAAAAGGTGTGTCACTGTCCAAACACTTATCGACCTGACTGTACAGCACAAACACAAGGCATTTGAGATTAAATGTTTCTGGAAACGGTGTCTTACCTGTGTATTTCTCTACTTTCTTAAATTCTGAGAAAAAAAAAAAAACAACAACAGGAAAGTCACTGTGCAGTACAGTACCTAGACAGTAAAAGTACAACAGATTGTTACAAATCATGTTGCTGACCAGATTTGGAGAGTCTGTTGACTTCAGCTTTGATTGTATCCATCATATCTGACAACACTTTTCTGGTTACCCCAATGCATGGGTCAGTTTCTATGGTAACTGTGGACCAGTCCTTCATCTCAGATAGACAGACAGAAGAAACAATGCTCTGCAAGACATAACCACAGAAGTCAGAACCATCATGTTATCATCATGTTGCCTACACTTGATGTAGGTTGCCAAGATAACTTCCTTACTTCTTCACTTTGCTTGTTATTCACGGGTAACTGAGGATCAGCTTGAGCAGTCCTCAGCTGCTGGATCTCCTCTTCAAGTTCTTGCACCAGAGTTTCTACTCTTTGTTTCTCATTCTGCTGTCTCTCCTCGACTGTTGCAACAACAGCTTTGTGACTTTTCTCCATAGCGTTCACCAGGGCAGAGAAGATCTTCTGGCTCTCTCGCACCTCTCTGAAGTAAGACGACTGAATGGACATAATCATCATCATTGTCATTATCGTTCAACTACCAACATTTATCGTAAGATCAAAGAAAAATATTTGTGACTGATCTGACAAGACAAAGTAGGTTTTTGTAGTCTGAATTTAAGTGTCAAATTATTCCCAACATGCTAAATCAAAACTGGAGCCCATCATTAAAACAGTCACTTTTGGTCATAGTCGGGAAAAAATGTTTTAGTTGGAAGGAAAACTTTTAAGACCAATAACTGATATCTAGTCTCAGTAGTTACTGAGATACAGTAAGAGGCCGTTTCATTAGGGTCAAAGGTCAAAACAAGCCTTTCCTGGGGGAAGGTGCGGCCATTTACTGTTTTCCAGTTATAAATTAATTGGATCACGCTGACTAGATTAGAGTAATATAGAGTTGGTAGCTCAGTGGTATCAGGAGTTGGGCTTCCAATATGTAGATCTGAGTTTGAGTCTTTGTCACACTACCTGTTTCTGTATTTGGTCACAACACTTCTGCATTGTCAGCTATAGGCCTGAGTCCATCCACACGTAGAATTTGCCAACCAAATCTGGTTGCCATATTTGAGGAAATATATAGACGCCACAGAAAATCTCCAATATTGTGCAACCAAAATGCTTTCTCAAGGAATTATCATACCCTGAAAGTCTCCAAAAACTAAAACTCCCTTTGGTAGCGTTCCGTAGATTCCATGAAGACATGATTGAAATGTATAAAATTCTGTTTGGCAAATATGATGTGACATGTGATTTCATCAAACTCTCGGAACAAACACCAAACACAAGCGGACATTATTTGAAAATCATGAAAACCAGGCCAAGAACTAATTTGCGCAAACACACCTCTTCAGCTGGAACCTCAGACACCTGGAACAACCTGCTGTGATGTCGTCATATCACTACCTAGTATTAACAGCTTCCAGAACTGCTTGGGTAAACTGGGGAAAGACCTACCCCTAGTGTATGGCCATAAAGAACACCTGCTACCAGAGACACCTCGAGATCAACGTATCCACACTACTATCAAGACATCCCAAGAGGGCTAGAGGTGCAGAAGACCCGACAGAAGATGCACTTGACTGACTTTAACATCATGAATCATCATAGGTTGCTTAGGTGTGTAGGTTGTCTTAGTCCACCAAGCTGTAAATGGGTATCAGCGTTGGCTGGGGAAGTAACCAGACTCGGCCCACTACACAGTCTGAATATGAGCACCAATAAAAACAGGTCTGAGGGCATAAATACAACTTACTTCTTCTTCTGAGTAAATTAAACCTGAAGTCTGTAATCTTAATGGTTACTGATGGACAAAGTGTGACAAAGTGAGAGTTTATTGGAATCAAAGCTCAGAATCTGTATTTCAGGTTTTTGTGAGGATTCTATTTTTTTTCTAAATTGGATTGGAACTTGGTGTCACTGAGTAAATTAGGCCAAAAATCTGTTTTCTTGCCTCACTAGTTGCTGAGATCTGAGAAGTGGGTGGATTTTGTTGGTTTTGACTGTTGCCATGGCAACACATTAGTTTCTGACAAAGTGTTTCTGTAAGTCAGATAGAAACTTGTATCTGGCACTAAAATTAAGACTGAACATCAAGCATTTCCTGAGCTGTAGCATTTTTTAAAATCATTATATATTTGAAATAACTTTTTCTAAATTCATCTTTTGGCTGAATGTCAGTGCACATGTTGCTTAAAGAGTTTCAACCTACCTTTTGAAGCGCAAGACAGTGTTTTAATCTTTCTATCTTCTGCAGCCTTTCCTGAATCATTTTTTCAATGTCTATAACCTGAAAGTGTGGAAGAAACACAGGACATGAAAATTTACTGCTGTTAATCAATACCGTTTTAATCACGAGCTGATATCACCTATGAATGATTGACTGGCACAAAAGCTTAGATACCATCTGCTCCTCAGGTGCTTTCTGCAGTCGAGTCTTCCTATAGTTGTCAGTGACATCTGCCAAAATGCTGTTGACCGTGAGGTCGGGTTTGTCCGTAAATACTCTCCTACAGCGGGGACAGTACTTAGACTGGTGTCGTGTCCAGTAGTGATGCAGACAGTTCAGGCAGAAGCTGTGGCCACACGGTATGGTCACCGGGCTGGTGAAGATGTCTCCACACAGAGAGCACAAAAAGTGCTTCTCAGACAGGAGACCAACGGTCGAGGCCATAATCTGAAAACACAGCATGTTTTCTTTTTTTTACTCAAGAAAAACCCCAGTATTTCTACAAATCATTCAAGTGTCTTTTTTAAATATTAATGTTAAAAATAATACTATCAATTTAAAAACTGTACAAAATGACAGGGATACATACACTAAAAAAAACTGATGCATTGGATGAACTCAATTAAATTATGTGTAGCATTTCCATCTATTAAACATATGTAGCCCACACATCCATGCAAGATAATTTAATTTATTTAGTTGGTACTACATATATTTATTATATGGAAATCCTGCCCATAATTGAATGGAGTTCATCCAATGAGTAATTTGTTTGTGTGATACACTTCAAAAAAACTAACTCGCTGGATTGGATTCCATCTAATAAATATATGTAGTTCGAACTCAGATAAATTAAATGATCTTGCATGGATGCGTTTTATTTGAGTTGGGGCTACATATATTTATTCTATGGAAATCCTGCCCATAACTGAATTGAGTTCATCCAATGAGTAATTTGTTTGTGATACACTTAAAAAAACTAACTCGCTGGATTGGATTCCAGCTAATAAATATATGTAGTTCCAACTCAAATAAATTAAATGATCTTGCATGGATGCGTTTTATTTGAGTTGGGGCTACATATATTTATTCTATGGAAATCCTGCACATAATTAAATTGAGTTCATCCAATCAATCAATCAATCAATCAATTTTTTTTATATAGCGCCAAATCACAACAAACAGTTGCCCCAAGGCGCTCCACATTGTAAGGCAAGGCCATACAATAATCATGTAAAACCCCAACGGTCAAAACGACCCCCTGTGAGCAAGCACTTGGCTACAGTGGGAAGGAAAAAAACTCCCTTTTAACAGGAAGAAACCTCCAGCAGAACCAGGCCCAGGGAGGGGCAGTCCTCTGCTGGGACTGGTTGGGGCTGAGGGAGAGAACCAGGAAAAAGACATGCTGTGGAGGGGAGCAGAGATCGATCACTAATGATTAAATGCAGAGTGGTGCATACAGAGCAAAAAGAGAAAGAAACAGTGCATCATGGGAACCCCCCAGCAGTCTACGTCTATAGCAGCATAACTAAGGGATGGTTCAGGGTCACCTGATCCAGCCCTAACTATAAGCTTTAGCAAAAAGGAAAGTTTTAAGCCTAATCTTAAAAGTAGAGAGGGTGTCTGTCTCCCTGATCTGAATTGGGAGCTGGTTCCACAGGAGAGGAGCCTGAAAGCTGAAGGCTCTGCCTCCCATTCTACTCTTACAACCCTAGGAACTACAAGTAAGCCTGCAGTCTGAGAGCGAAGCGCTCTATTGGGGTGATATGGTACTACGAGGTCCCTAAGATAAGATGGGACCTGATTATTCAAAACCTTATAAGTAAGAAGAAGAATTTTAAATTCTATTCTAGAATTAACAGGAAGCCAATGAAGAGAGGCCAATATGGGTGAGATATGCTCTCTCCTTCTAGTCCCCGTCAGTACTCTAGCTGCAGCATTTTGAATTAACTGAAGGCTTTTTAGGGAACTTTTAGGACAACCTGATAATAATGAATTACAATAGTCCAGCCTAGAGGAAATAAATGCATGAATTAGTTTTTCAGCATCACTCTGAGACAAGACCTTTCTGATTTTAAAGATATTGCATAAATGCAAAAAAGCAGTCCTACATATTTGTTTAATATGCGCTTTGAATGACATATCCTGATCAAAAATGACTCCAAGATTTCTCACAGTATTACTAGAGGTCAGGGTAATGCCATCCAGAGTAAGGATCTGGTTAGACACCATGTTTCTAAGATTTGTGGGGCCAAGTACAATAACTTCAGTTTTATCTGAGTCCAATGAATCATTTTTGTGTACATGCTTATTTTGGTATAGGATTTCTATTTATAGGTAGTAATAATAATAATAATAACAACAACAACAACTCAATATAACTCTTCATTTAATAAATGTGTCAGCATATCAAATAATCAAATGGATCTACTATTTGGGCTCCTCTAAAAAGAAGCACTCACACGGAATTGTAACAATGTGCTGATTTTACATTCTCTAAACCAATGGGACATTGTGTTCTTGACGTATATTAAATATAAGCACACAAAGTACAGTATATACACATTTTGTACACTCCAATCAAAGCTACGTACAGTGAGGCTATTTGCATTTAATACAACTTTGCTTTATCATAATAAATAGCGTTACAAGTTTTAAAATAATTACTGGTTGAAAGGTCAAACAGGCTAACAGAGCGTGGCTAACAAGATCCATAGAAGGATCTAAGGACAAGTATGTAGTCAAACAGGTATAGCACCAACAGTAGTCACCATTCAAATAAAACACAACAAAAACCTGCTCCCTCTGAAACCTTCAGGTTAAATTTCTGACTAAAGTGTGACAGTCACGAAATGAACATGTAATTTGAGACGATCTGAAGAGATCAGAGTGTGTCCTCGGTCTGACTTCTGTGAGGACGTTTTTCAAAATGTTAAACAGTAACTTGAAAAGGTTTGTTGAGCCGTAAATAACCTTACCTGCTCCTTTCCTTAACCAAATAATTCTGCCGTAACCAGATAATCCTGCCGTCGCTTACATCAACCTTTGTTCACAGCTTCATGCTGATATGTACAGACTGTAATGATTTACAGGTGCATTAAAGTGTGGAGTGGTTGTTTAGGAAATAGGTGGTGTTGCACATTGTGACCCCGCCCTAAATTTTATCTGGGCTGCAACTTAACTAAACACCAGGAAACGCCTGAGACCAAATAAAGCATTGCATACCAAGCCAGTGAGTCCAAAACGTGCAATACACTGTTACGTCACTGCATGAAGGTCATGGGTTCGATTCTCACCCGTGGCCTTTCTGTGTGTAGTTTGCATGTTCTCCCAGTGTTTGTGTGGGCTCCCCCAGGTGCTCCGGCTTCCTCCCACCTCCAAAGACATGCAGGTTAGGTGAATTGGAAACTTAAAAAAAAAATGTCCAAAAGTGTGTGTGTGGGTGTGAATATGTCTGTTTGCCTATATGTGGACCTGTGAGAGACTGGCATCCTGTCCAGGGTGTACCCTGTCTCATGCCCTGTGACTGCTGGGATAGGATCCAGCCTGTGATCCTTAATTGGAGTAAGCGGGTATAGAAAATGGATGGGTGGATGGATGGATGTTACACTTTAGATTGGCAATGAGGTAACAACATAGTACTGTATAATTAGCTTACCAGTACAGCATAGCATAACATAGTATGTTAGAGAACAATATACCATAGTACACAAGAGCATACTGTTTGAAATCTTATTTGGCCAGAAAACAGTACAGTATAGCATAGCATAGCATAGTATAGTATAGTATAGTGCAGGTGTCAAAATCCAGCCCCTCATCTACATTGTGACACCTGTGTAATGGATCAAGAAAGGGATTGCCTGTTGGAGTAAAATATGCTAGGGACCTTGTGTGCCCTTTGGCTCCTAACCATGAAGGCCTAACAGTAACCCTGAACATGAGATGGCTAATGGGGCTCTGATTAAACAAGAAGTCCTGAATGGTGGATCAGGCAAAGTAGGGGATGGCTTGTCATCCAATGGCTGTAAAGACAGATGAAGGCTGCAGCAGGTCCTCAGACTCCGATCATCTGGGATTTCCCATCCACCGGAACAGACTAAGGATCTGTCAAGGACCATGTGTTTGTCAGGGTGCAATGACATTCCCACATTAAACAAACCCAGGCATAGGGGTCTCCACACTGGACATAGATTTCCTCTGGGTACACTCTCCCATCTGAGAATCGATCAACAGCCAACCTTCCACTGCACCGTGAGATTGTCATGACGAGTATAGCATAGAATTGGAAAGTATACCAATGATGTACTATATCAGATGTGTATAGCATAGCATAGCATAGCATAGCAGAGGAAAACAGCAAAGCATAGCATAGCACAGTTCTGGAAATTTAAGGTGTTGGTGATTGTAAAAGTTGCTGTTTGGATTCCCAGGTACTCCTGCCCACATATCCAGACGTTTTTGAACAAGATGCTGAACTTTAAATCTTTCATATATGCAGGTTTGAGTCGTGCAGCATAGTTCCCAACAATGCAACGAGTGAATGTGAGGCATCTTTAAACATCTGCTGTCAGATGGTGAGTTGTTACCGAAATGCAGATTGTCATATGATCAAGGGCGAGGAGCAACGAAGAAGCGGTTGATGAAAATGGAGTTGAAGTTGAGTCTTGCAGGAGGGGCCACTCTGTTGTCCATATGATTTATAGCTACCTGAGCTGTTCCTCCTGCTGAGCCGCCTACTGCACCACCTATGATCCCAAAAAGAACCATCCCCCCGGGTCCTTCTATGGACCCGACCAGTGCACCAACGACAGCTCCCACAGCGAGACCTGTCCCCAAACCTCTGGCCAACGATGACCTGAGCCAGCTATTGTCTATCTCTGCTTTTGCTGTGATCTCTGCTGCAACCCTGATGCTGTAGGCATCCTTCTGTCCATGCAACTCATCCCCTACATACTGCTGCCCCAGCTCATTCCATGCCTTCCCCATTTCTGCTGCCATGAGCTTCTTCAGCCTTTTTTCTTCTTTTTGTACACTGTCCTCTGCCTTCTGGAATGTTCTACTAGAAAAAGCACATCCTCCTAAGGAGGCCACCAGCCACTCGATTTTCTGCAGCAGCTCTCTGTCCCGACTGCGATCTTGCCAGTTCGTCCTGAAAACATGAAATTGTCCACCAAACTTCTCAATCAATTCTCTTAGATGCCAGGAGGTCTTCAGCACTCTGTCCTCCATGGTAGCACCATCCAGATTCCCTTCATAGGCCAGGAAGACTATGCAATGCCTTAGACACTTCCTTCCAAAACGCTTCATCATCAGCTTGGGTGTGTTCATGTCATTTGGGGAGATTTTCTCCATGTCAAAGGCAACAAGAAAAGCATGAGGACCAGGGATACACAAACACTTCGACCTTCTCAGCTCTATCGTCCTCTTGGTTTTAGAAATATCCTCATTGTAAATGTTTGGTCCGTTGATCACAGCCAGTCGTCTACCAGCCAGTTCCCCAGTGTTCTTTCTACTTCCAGAAATGCTGGTGACATCCCTGGAGAACTCTTCTCTCCCAAGGATGACATTGGTTAGCAGGAACTGAGATGGTCCACTGCTGCCGACCACCATTAGCCTCAGCTCGGGAGAAGCTGCTGTAAAACAATAAAGCTTTCATTTTTTAAAGTGAATATACCACATGAATGGCCAAGCCTACGTCTGCTTGCACTAATCATTGTCAAATTCCTTTAAAAAAATCATAATTCATTCAGAAAAAAATTAATTGGAAATAAACAAGCATACAATGACAATATTGTAATAGGAATAGTTATAATGTCAGTGTCAATATACCACTATGTCAGATAAAGTGTTGAAAAGATACCAAGGCACTCATCTAATAAAAAAGTTAAAATGTTTTATTTTATGGGCAAATCATAATTAAAAACGGCAGTGATCAAAAAGGCAGATAAAGGTGGGGCTGTTGTTGTTTGGGGTAAAGATAAATACATAGAAGAAGCAAACAGACAACTGAACGATCCAGAATATTATGAAGTTTTGAGGTTTAATTCGACAGAAACATTGCAAATGGAATTAAAAACTATTTTGACTGAAGCAAGAGATAATAACTGCATTTCTGATAAAAGGTAAGTCCCTTCGGCTGCTCCCTTGTTTGCACTTGGGGTCGTCACAGCAAATCCAAGGTGGATCTGCATGTTGAATTAGCACAGGTTTTACGCCGGATGCCCTTCCTGACGCAACTCCACATTACATGGAGAAATGTGGCAGGGGTGGGATTTGAACCCGGAACCTTCTGAACTGAAACCAAGCACATTAACCACTTGGCCACCACCCCTGCTAACTGCATTTCTGATAATGAATGTAAATTTCTCTTCAATGAGCACCCTAAACTAGCCTCTTTTCATCTTCTCCCAAAGATACATAAGAATCTGGAACCCCCCCCCCCCCCCCCCCCCCCCCCGAGACCAGTAATTTCAGGGAGTGATAGCCTTACCGAACCTGTCTCCAAAAATATATTGATTATGTCCTTAAACCCATTTTACCTTCATTGCCAGCATGTATACAGGATACCACAGCGGTCCTTAACAAGATCTCTGAACTAGGAAACATAGGGCGAAATACAATATTGGCCACTATGGATGTAGAGTCGCTTTACACCTCAATTGTACATGAAGAAGGGTTAGAAGCATTAAAGTATTTTTTGAGTGAAAGACTACTAATGCAAAACCCTCCTGTGCATTTTCTCCTAGAATTAACAAGATGGACTTTAAATAATAACATCTTTATTTTTCAAGATTGTCTATTTAGACAAGCAAAAGGCTGTGCAATGGGAGCATGTTACAGTCCCTCCTATGCAGTTTTATATATGGGTAAATGGGAACAAGATTTTGTATTTAATCCCTCCAAACATCCTTTCTGTGATGAGATAATTTACTGGGGTAGGTATATAGATGATGTGTTTCTATTGTGGTCAGGATCTGAATCTGAACTTGTGTCTTTCCATGAATTTCTTAATAGCACGAATAGAAACATCAAATTGTCTCTGGAATTTGACAAGCAAAAGATTTGTTTTCTGGATCTGGAATTATTTAGAGATAATGCAGGCTTTTTACATACTACCATTTATAGAAAGCCTACTTCTCGTAACACTATTTTACATGCTAAGAGTTTCCATCCCAGACATCTTAAAGATAACATACCCTATGGCCAATTTCAGCGACTCAGAAGGGTTTGCAATGAAATAAATGATTTTGATCAAAAAGCTGCTGAGATGGAAAATAGATTAATTCAAAGAGGATATAAAAAGAAAGTCCTTAAAAGTGCTAAAAATATAGCAAGAAGTCTAGAACGGCAGTCCCTTTTAACAAATAAGACTGCAGGACAGAGATCTGAAAGGGTGTTTTTTTTTCACTAGATTCAGTATAGAATCACATCACATTAAAAATATTAAGAAAAACTGGAATTTACTACAATGTGATGCCTCTCTAGGTAATGCATTTTTGGAACCCCCTATATTCAGCTTTAAAGGTGCGCCTTCTTTGAGCGATAAACTTGTTCATAGCTACTTGCCAGCACCTTCAAAAAATACCTGGCTATCAGTCAAACGGTGTGGCAGCTTTAAATGTGGTCAGTGCAACCATTGCTCTAATGTGGCTAAATGTAATACGTTTTATGATACACATGGAAACAATACTTATGAAATACAACATTTTATTAATTGTAAAACTACTTTTGTGATTTACAAATTAGAGTGTCCAGTCTGCAATGTGTTTTACATTGGCAGAACTAAACGCCGTTTACAGGATAGAGTCTCAGAGCATAAGTATGCCATAAGAACTAAAAATGACAATTATCCTATGGCTCGTCATTTTAAGGATAAACATAATAGTGTTCCTTCTATTTTAAGAGCCACTGGCATTGATCATATACCACAAACTATAAGAGGAGGCAATAGGATAAAACAACTGAATCAATGCGAGACTTTTTGGATTTTTAGATTAAAAGCAACTATATACCCGGGTCGCAATGAAGATATAGAATATTGCCATTTCCTTTAAAGAGTTTATTGTCCTAGTGATATGCAATGTATTTATATGTTTGTCAGATTTTTGTATTGCTGGGCAGACACTAGGCCCCTGTTGGCCATTCTTGTTTTTTGTTACAGCTTTGAATACCCTTTATCTGACTTTGTTCTCATTGGTTAAGTGATGATCCAATTGTTCACACCTGCTGACCCACCTATTTTGAGGTTTTTAATCAGACTTGTCTCAGAATGAGTGTTCACTTCCTGAGGAAGGCTTCTAGCCAAAACGTGTTGAAGTGCATTTTTAATTATGATTTGCCCATAAAGTAAAGGCATTTTAACTTTTTTATTAGATGAGTGCCTTGGTATCTTTTCAAGACTTTATCTGAATAAGCCCTTTACCAAAGAGCACCATCTTAAAACAGGTATAGTTCCAAGTAGCACTCCAACTCCTCTGCTTTTATACCACTATGTCAAACTGATGGTTTATTCACAGCTGTCAATGATTTTATTCATTTTATTATTATTATTTTAGTTTTTGAGTGATTGATGTTTCAAAATGTGATTTGTTACAACCCTAAATGTTACAACTCCCCTATAAATGTTATACCACCCACAGGTTGTTTTTAATTTTATTTTTCAAATACCACCTCAAAATAAGGCATTTTTGTATCATTTTGAGATGTTCTGAATTCAGTCCACCAAATAAAGTTTTACTTCCAGTGAATTTTGAAATCTAGAAAGCTGTAGCATTTATGGTTCAGGTAAAATTTGGACACAACTTCCTGAATTCAGTTCTAAAAGTTACAATTCTGGAATTCAAAATTTCCTGGAAGTACAACTTTAATTGGTGGAATGAATTTAGAACATCTTAAAACAACAGAAAATGTTTTACTTTGTGGTGGCTTTGGAAAAATAACAACAAAAAAAATTGGGTTTTGCAAATCTTTAGGGTTGAGGTGAAATTTTCCCACAACTTTTTTAATTCAGTGTAAATGTTATAACTTGTGGGTTTTCACAGTTCACTTGAAGTACCACTTTAATTGGTGGAATTAATTCAGTCCTCAAAATGGTATATAATGCCCTTATTTTTGGAGTCTTATGTGGAAATTAAATAATTTCTGGGTTTTGTAATATTTAGAGTTGCAACAGTGCTGTTCCCTCACTTTCAGCAAAAGAGCCAAATTATGGTTAGGATTATGGTAATATCTGGATTGGGATTCAGCACAATCTAGGCATTTTCCAAAAGGGTTGAGGTCAGTGTTTTGGAAAGGCCATTCCAAATGCTTAATGTTAGCCTGCTTTATCCATTGCACAATCGGGTATGATGTGTGTTTGGGATCATTATCCCGTTAGATGTTCATGTCCAGTATGAGTGTAATGCAATGCAAACTTCTGAGCCCAACTGTATTTTCCTTATTGCTGTTTTTGATTTCTCATATAACTCTCCAAAATCAAAAATTACATCAGATTGCAAAAAAATGCAAAAAAAAAAATAAATAAAATAAAATAAAATGCACCATTGATTGCAGAAAATTGGCTTACCTTTCTTTCTTTTATCCATTTGGCCAATTTGTAGCACAACTGAGGTCTTTGATGTGGATTATCCCTAAAAGACAGACTGCACAGCAGCCAGATGGAGGTAAGTACTTTAGTATTCGATCATCTCTCTCTCCATCTATTTTCCCCTCCCTCTCCAGCACTCTTTCTCTCTCTCTTATTAGGCATTGGGTACGAGATTTAATAATAAATGGAAAATGTCTCCAGGGTAGGTCGCGGCCAGCCAGCATGCAGTTATGACCACTAATTAATCTCAATTCAATTCAATTGAATTTAGTGTATTCATATATCATCAAATCACAACATAAGGCAGTTCACATCACACTTTCATTTATTAGGGTTAACTGAAAATATTTGGAAGTGATTATTTCCACTTTCTTTTCCTTTTACATACTTCATGCACCATCTTTATGACATCACAAAGTCCACCTACAGCCATAAATATTCCATCTGTTGGTGAAGGTAGTAATGTTTGGCCATTATTAACCCAATGCTAATTAAAATTATAAAAGAGAGTTATCTAATGACAAAGTTTTAATTTAAATTATATAATCATATCCAATATACAGTAGCTTCTGGCATTTGTAGGTTTGAAAAGGGACCCTGTAAAATTATTTCACTGTTAAAAGCTGTGTATTTACTGGGTACATGGAAATCAATATCTCATTACAGTTTGCAGCTCTGTGCAGCGCTACAATGATTTCTGTTCTAAATATACGTAGACATTTGTGTCCATGTGCTAACACTGAAATGTCAATATAAAAGTTTATAAATGCACATGATCCTCACATACAACAGAATATTATGAACATATTGTATCAACAGTTGATAAATGTGATAAAAAATGTTTAATTAGATGGTGGATGTTTTAAACCATGTTGTTACAAGTGCATTTGAGCACTCTGATGGGCTGTAATTATAATTACAGTTTTAGTTCTCAGATAATCACTTGACTTTTCTCAGTACTGAAATCACACATGGCCAGAAACAGGAAAGTAAACCAATCAAGCTTGGGGCTAGTGGCCGGCGATCACATAATTTTTCTGTTTGACTGATTCCGTTTTCTTTTTCTCTCTGTCCGAGATGCAGCTGGATCCACGTGCTGGGTTGGATGATTTCTGTGACGGATGCGGGACAAACTCTGCTGCAGGAACAGATCCATTAAGTGGCTCAATGACCCCCACCCCCGATGGTGGACTCCTGCATGGACTCTTGTCAACTGTTGTTGTGTTGTTTTCTGTATTGTAAACCTTTTTGGTAGAATGGCCTAAGCAGTAGGTCACCCCTTTGAGTCTGGTCTGCTTGAGGTTTCTTCCTCAAATCATCAGAGGGTGTTTTTCCTCACCACTGTTGCCTCTGTGCTTGCTCTGGGCGTTGGAAAGGTTAGACCTTACTTGTGTGAAGCGCCTTGAGGCAGCTTTGTTGTGATTTGGCGCTGTATAAACTAAAATATAATGAAACTGAAATCAAGGCAATATGAGATGTGGTGCACAAACAGTGCTCACAGATGATAAAACAAAAAACAATACTGGGTCTGCTGCAGCTGATCACTGGTTAATCCACTGTTCTTCACACAAAAGCTGCTGTTTTATATTTAGTGTAATGACAGATAATTAGATCTATCTATCTATCTGTTATTTTTCTCAGTAGGCTCGATGTCACTGTGTGTGTGGACCAGGGGGTGCCAAAAAGGGGAGAATAAGGAGAAGGATTCTTGGGGCCCATGATTGACAAGGGCCCAGAGAGGCCCATAATACAATTACAATACTGACAAAATAAGGTCAGTATTGTCTTTTTGGGATCATCCCAAAATGTAATGTGGAGTTTTCATCTCCACCCTGTGGGCTCACCACCCACAAGAGGAACCCCTGGGGTCGGGTGCACTGTCCCATGAGTGGCAGTGAAAGTCCAGGGACTCGACGTAACAGACCCAGGTGGCAGAAGTCAACTTTGGGTGTGTGGAACGTCACCTCGCTGTGGGAGGAGTAGCTGGAGCTTGTGCGGGAGGTGGAGCGCTACCAGTTAGCTCTGGTGGGCCTCACCTCCACCCACAGCCTCAGCTCCAAAACCACTCTCCTTGATAGGGGTTGGACCTTATTCTTCTCTGGTGTTACCCAAGGTTTGAGGCACCGGGCAGGTGTGGGGATACTCACGAGCACCCGGCTGAGTGCTGCTGCACTGGAGTTTACCCCAGTAGAGGAAAGGATTGCCTGCCTGTGCCTTTGTTTTTTTGTTTTTTTTGGGAGGGGGGGCTCTGACTGCTGTTGGTGTGTATGCACCAAACAGCTCCTCGCTCTTTCAAGGATCCTGGAGGGGACCTGGGAGTATGCCCATCAAGTCTACATGTGTTTTGTGGTCTTGGAGGTGTATGAACGGGTGACCTGGGAGGTGCTGTGGGAGTATGGACTGAGGGGGTCCATTTTCAGGGCCATCCAATCTCTGTACTCACAAAGCGAGAGCTGTGTTCAGGTCCTCTGCAGTAAGTCGGACTTGTTTCCAGTGGAGGTTGGCCTCGACCAGGGCTGCATCTTGTCACCAATCCTGTTTGTGATATTCATGGACAGGATATTGAGGCATAGACGGGGGGAGGAGGGTCTTCAGTTTGGTGGGCTCAGGGTCTCACCATTGGTTTTTGCAGATGATGTAGTTCTACTGGCTTCATCGGCCTGTGACCTCCAGCACTCACTGGGTCAGTTCACAGCCGAGTGTGAAGCGACTGGGATGAGGATCAGCACCTCTAAATCTGAGGCCATGGTTCTCAGCAGACAACTGATGGATTGCCTACTCTGGGTAGGGAATGGGGTCTTGCCCCAAGTGAAGGAGTTCAAGTAGCTCGGGGTCTTGGTGTCGTGTCTTCCTTAGAGATAAGGTGAGGAGCCGTGAGGAGCTTGGAGTAGAGCGGCTGCTCCTTTGCGTTGAAAGTTGCCAGCTGAGGGTGTTCGGTCATCTGGTAAGGACGCCTCCTGGCGCCTCCCTAAGGAGGTGTTCAAGGACCATCCATGTTGGAGGAGACCTATCTCCGCACTGGCCTGGAAACACCTCAGGATCCATCAGCCAAAGGTTGTTATTGTGGCCTGGGAAAGGGAAGCTTGGGGTCCCCCACTGGAGCTGTTGCTCTGAGACCCAATCCCGGATAAGCAATTGAAGATGAGTGAGTGAGTGAGGTGTCCTTTCTCGTACAGCAGGATCTAGTGCTAACTCAGTAATCATTTTGAAATAAAGCTGTGAAACTCTTTTCCACTACAAAGGACAAAAATGCATTGCTGGGTCTCAAGAGTCAATATAAAAGAAATAAAAGTCACTCAAAAAATTGTGTGTTTTCATTAAAATAAAGTCTTTCGCACGATTTGCCCACAACTGCTTTGTGCAGCTGTTTCTCTGTAAAACACCGCCACCGTGTGGCGACCTTTATGAATACACCTAATACACTAAAATAATTCTTCTTCCGATTTGGAGTTTCGCTGCGCGGCGTCATATCATATCAGAGAAAAAAACAAAAGTCAGCCGAGAAAATATGACTTCACACGGCTTCGTCGGGTTTTGTCTTCGTGTTGAGCTAACAAACTGTGGTCAAGAACTGAGCTCCTTTTAGTAAATGATGACAGAAATGAAGCCGCTCAGAGTAGCTGCAGCTCACCGGAAATGAACAAAAACACGTCGCGTGTTTTAACATGTGGCCTCTCTGTGGGTCTGCGCTTTTTCTCGGACACTTCTGGAAGAGAAATCATTGAAAATGTATCTGATGTTCAGCAGCTCTCGAAGCAGGCGACGCTTTATGTACACGTGAGTTGACCGACAGTCGAGTCCAAAAGTCTTTTTTTTGGGGGGGGGGGGGGGGGGTGCCTAGTGACGTCAACTCAGAACATGTCCGAACATGACGCCATTTTGGTTCCAGCTGTCCTGAACCGCTTATATTTTCAACATTTTAAAAATCAGTTAACCACCTACAGCAAAACATCCAGGTACAGGTGCTATCAAAATAAATAGTTAAGTTATCAAATTTGAGGGAAATTTACAATTTATGATGACTTATTTTTAAATAAGTCATCATAAATTGTAAATTTAAATTAGTCTATAATAAATTAAGTTAATTTAAAGCTTGATTTATGCAGCTGCACAGCTGTAATTCTGTGTCATGCAATGACGTGCACGGCGGTTTTAAAGTTCTCTCGTCTCTTGATTGTGCTTTATTATGGACTAATTTGACCCTCAACAAGCTTTTCTTTCTACAGTCATCACCTCCAAATCAAAGGTAATGTACAATTTCCTCTTTTGCAGACTTTGTGCTCTAAATGTGCAGACTTTTCTGATCCATTTGTAATCAGCGTGCGAGACGAAGCAGTGAAAGCCGAAAAGTGTCAACTCCCAGCCTTTTGTATCTGATTTAACAGGTGCATGTCCAAGCTGTGGATCAGAGTCTGAACATGGTGTGAAAAAAATAAACGGTTGGACTTTTAATCACAGAAATGACTGCGGACCCACTTTCGTCAAATCGGCGAGTGTCAAAGCGCTGAACTTTAATTTGTACTGTGCACGTCCAGACTGCTCTGGGTTTTTAATGGAAATACATTGTGATTGGACGGGACATTTTATCCAGTGTGAGCAAAAAATAACGTTATACAAAATCCATAATATTCAGTGTTTAGTATGTGGAAAGCAATACAAAAATATTTGGACTTTTTTGTCCGGTGACTGCAAATATCTGATTTATACAGTGACGGTTTAGGTGAATTTTACTGTACATCAGACTGAATAATAAATTTACCTCTCAAAGTTTTGACGATGTCGGCTTCCATCCCACATGGCTGACTTTATTTTCCCAAATGTTTCTTCTGTTCGGATCTGATTGGAATCTGTACATCTTGAAGCCCTTGTTGTGTCTATTTGTGCCTCCAAATGCACAGCAACCCCACATTTTCAGCAAATAAATAAATAAAATAGCTGGATTTCCATGCAGATTAACAGCAAACGCTATTTTGGAACCAAGTTGGTGCCGTGAATCGTGTAATCGTTTTTGTTTTGTTTTTTTCCCCGACTCGTCATGTCGCCAGTCTCTCAATTAAGGCACACAAGTTGTGCTTCTGCAGGGAACCACAGTGGAGTTAAAATGAAGTAATCAAGATGTACTTGTAGCCCAGATGTCCATTTTTAATTCAAGAGATTTAACAAAAGAATTGCATCAGTCATTTTGGAGTTACAGACATTTTTACACACATTCCCCACAGTTTCAAAGTCCATCCAGAACTGTATTATTGTAATATTGTCTGTCATCAAAGAATTTACATTCAGATTAAGACCTCTTGTTCCATGTGCTCCTAAAAACCTGAAGCTGTCAGACCTTCCTCTCCCCTCCTGCAGTGGCCGTACTGTCTCAGGAGGTGCTCCTACTGCAACTTTAATAAGTACATCCCCAAACGCAACAATCAGCGCATCATGACGGAGTGTCTTCAGCGAGAGACGGACACATTGCTCCAGCTCAGTCAGGTGTCCTGGTATGATGACTTTTGTTTGTCTGTGTGTCCTGTCCTGTTCATCTTGAAGCATGTGGCCTTTCATGAGCTGTCTTTTTTTTTTTTTTTCTTGCTTGCAGCATCACCTCTGTGTTTTTTGGGGGCGGGACCCCAAGCCTGGCTCACTCTTCAACAATTGCCGCAGTCCTCGAAACTGTCTCAAAGCACACCTACCTCTCAAACACGGCAGAGGTCACGCTGGAGGTCAATCCTACTCCTGCTGGAATGTCAAAGTTAGAAGACTTCTGCTACGCCGGAGTGAACCGTTTCTCAATCGGAGTCCAGGTGAGTGTGGTACTGATGCTTGTACCAAGGAGTAGAAGCTCAATAACCTCAGTCGCACTTCTAATCCTTCAGTCTCTACACGATGAAGACTTGACAATTCTGGGGAGAGACCACAGTTCCCTTCAGGCCTTGCGGACTGTTGAAGAGGCTCGCAGGCTGTGCTCCGGCAGGGTGTCGGTGGATGTGATGTTCGGAAGGCCTAAGCAGAGTGTGGAATCCTGGGAAGAGGAGTTATCTGAGGTGCTGAGGGTGTGTGACAACCACGTGTCTCTGTACCAGCTGACCTTGGAGCGAGGCACCCAGCTCTTTAAACAGGTTCAGCGGGGGGAGGTGACCGTGCCCGCTGACGATGTGACTGCAGCGATGTACCAGTGTGCCAGACGGACACTCCAGAAGCACGGATATGTGCAGTATGAGGTGTCCAACTTTGCAAGACATGTACGTGCTTAGAAAAAAAGTCATTAATTACTCACATCCTATTTAGTCTGCCGTCAGGATCGATTCCACCATCGCAGAAGTCATAAAAAAATCAGTTTTAGCTACTTTTTATGCTTAAATATGGTTATAGATTCATGTTACATTTTCTCAAAAGGCCATAATTCTCAAGCTGTGCATGTGAGCTACCTTTCTTAAAAGTAGGTAGATACTAATATTCAACAAATAACTAATAAAAAAATACAATAGCCAGCAAAAACAACTATAATAATAACATTTATTTATATAGACTTGTAACTATAGATAGTGCGATTGATGTGGTAATGAATAATAGAGTAAGTAAGTCCCTTCGGCTGCTCCCTTGTTTATACTTGGGGTCGCCACAGCAAATCCAAGGTGGATCTGCATGTTGAATTGGCAAAAGTTTTACGCCGGATGCCCTTCCTGACGCAACTCCACATTACATGGAGAAATGTGGCAGGGGTGGGATTTGAACCCGGAACCTTCTAAACTGAAACCAAGCGCATTAACCACTTGGCCACCACCCCTGCTGTGGTAATGAATAATAGAACTAGTCAAAATACTATATTGTTCAAATAATACTAACATTGTAATGTCAGTATAACAGTTTGGATGCATTCTAAAATAATTAACGTCATCTAATAAAATAGCAAACAAATACAACTGACATAATTTAAAGCATTAATTTATATAAAATATGGCTATAGATTGATCGATAATAGATACAATAATGCTTATCTATTACCATTCATGCATTTTTGTCCGCTTATCTGGATCAGGGTTATGGTGGCAGTAGCCCAAGCAGCTCCTCCCACACTTCCCTATCCTTGGCCAGCTCCTCTAACTTTTCTGGGGGGGAATAATAATAATAATGGTCAGATAAAATAACAGTATTTTTAATTAAAGCATATATTAACTGACAAGTTAATTAAGTGTTCATTGGTTAGTAATCATTTGTGAAAGGTGTTCATTACTTTTTTAAAATAAATTATTAAAAAATGTATAAATTAAAACCTTAATAAATATGAGCACCCCTAATAAATGATTACTAAACATAGTTAAGCCTTAATTCATTGATAGTTAATGCTTATTAATGCATTAATTAATTAATTAATGCATTAATTAAATATTAATTAATATACTGGGCTAGACGGACCAATAGATCATCATCATTAAACTTTGAGTCCTTTTTAAACAGTTTGAGAAACACTTTTCAGTTAGAATATGATATTTAAAAAAGGTCAAATCTCTGACATGATTATACATTGAAAACAGAGAATAGTTGAACCAACTTAAATGAATTGTTTCAATTGGTAACATCTAAATGAATTAAGTTGTTTGAACATAAGTCTGTAAGTTAGAGTTGATCTAACTTGCTAACTTAAGTTCAAATAACTTAATTCATTCAGGTGTTACCAATTGAAACAGCTTTTTTAAAGTTTATTCTTTGTTCAGTGTAGAAAAGGATTAAAGGTGAGTCTTTACTGATTATTATTATTATTACTTCCATAATTTCCAGACTGTAAGCCGCTACTTTTTTCACATGCTTTGACCACTGTGGTTTAAACGATGATGCGGCTAATTTATGGATTTTTACAGACTTTCTCATAAGTTGAAATACGTCAGTTAATGCTGTCCATTGGTTGGCTGAAAGCTGCAGTCCTCGTGGAGTAAGTTCACACACGGAGTAAATAGAAAGTCTTACCTGTTCATTTCAGTGGGATTCATCATCACATCCTGAAGAAAAATTATCCACATAAAGCCTCCTGATGTTCAAAAACGATGTCTGAAAATACTTTAATTCCTTGTCGTGGATGAAGAAAACTCTCTCTGTGACACCGGCACTTTGAGCCACAGTTGCCCTGTCAAACCAGTCAGTGGAGCCTTCTCTCCCCCCCACAGTGTCTCTGTCTTTGCACCACAAGTTGAAAAAGTCACAGCGCCTCATTAACATCTCATTTACCACAGACACCAGGCAATTCTGGCTGCACGCAATGAAATTATCTCATGATCTACAAAGAAACAAAAAATGTTAAAATTACTCAGTTTTGCCTCTGTGTAGAGCGGAAACGCCGCGCGACACCGTGCTCGTCAGTATTTATGTGTAACACCTTCCGAAAAAAGGATATACGGTAAGTATTTAATTAAAAGTTAAAAATCTTTCTATCCAACATCTTTCAGTGTAAATATCTCATGTTACAACATGGACACCTGCGGCTTATAGACAAATGTGGCCTATTTATGTACAATTTGTTTTTTCTTTTTAAAATTGGTGGGTGCATCTTATATTCAGCTGCACTCTATGGTCCAGAAATCAATCAATCAATCAATCAACTTTTTTCTTGTATAGCGCCAAATCACAACAAACAGTTGCCCCAAGGCGCTCCACATTGCAAGGCAAGGCCATACAATAATTATGAAACACAGTCTACGTCTAAAGCAACATAACCAAGGGATGGTCCAGGGTCACCCGATCCAGCCCTAACTATAAGCCTTAGCGAAAAGGAAAGTTTTAAGCCTAATCTTAAAAGTAGAGAGGGTATCTGTCTCCCTGATCTGAATTGGGAGCTGGTTCCACAGGAGAGGAGCCTGAAAGCTGAAGGCTCTGCCTCCCATTCTACTCTTACAAACCCTAGGAACTACAAGTAAGCCCGCAGTCTGAGAGCGAAGCGCTCTAATGGGGTAATATGGTACTACGAGGTCCCTAAGATAAGATGGGACCTGATTATTCAAAACCTTATAAGTAAGAAGAAGAATTTTAAATTCTATTCTTGCATTAACAGGAAGCCAATGAAGGGAGGCCAACACGGGTGAGATATGCTCTCTCCTGCTAGTCCCCGTCAGTACTCTAGCTGCAGCATTCTGAACCAACTGAAGGCTTTTTAGGGAACTTTTAGGACAACCTGATAATAATGAATTACAATAGTCCAGCCTAGAGGAAATAAATGCATGAATTAGTTTTCAGCATCACTCTGAGACAAGACCTTTCTGATTTTAGAGATATTGCGTAAATGCAAAAGGCAGTCCTACATATTTGTTTAATATGCGCTTTGAATGACATATCCTGATCAAAAATAACTCCAAGATTTCTCACAGTATTACTAGAGATCAGGGAAATGCCATCCAGAGTAACGATCTGGTTAGACACCATGCTTCTAAGATTTGTGGGGCCAAGTACAATAACTTCAGTTTTATCTGAGTTTAAAAGCAGGAAATTAGAGGTCATCCATGTCTTTATGTCTGTAAGACAATCCTGCAGTTTAGCTAATTGGTGCGTATCCTCTGGCTTCATGGATAGATAAAGCTGGGTATCATCTGCGTAACAATGAAAATTTAAGCAATACCGTCTAATAATACTGCCCAAGGGAAGCATGTATAAAGTGAATAAAATTGGTCCTAGCACAGAACCTTGTGGAACTCCATAATTAACTTTAGTCTGTGAAGAAGATTCCCCATTTACATGAACAAACTGTAATCTATTAGACAAATATGATTCAAACCACCGCAGTGCAATCCCTTTAATACCTATGACATGCTCTAATCTCTGTAATAAAATTTTATGGTCAACAGTATCAAAAGCAGCACTGAGGTCCAACAGAACAAGCACAGAGATAAGTCCACTGTCCGAAGCCATAAGAAGATCATTTGTAACCTTCACTAATGCTGTTTCTGTACTATGATGAATTCTAAAACCTGACTGAAACTCTTCAAATAGACCATTCCTCTGCAGGTGATCAGTTAGCTGTTTTACAACTACCCTCTCAAGAATCTTTGAGAGAAAAGGAAGGTTGGAGATTGGCCTATAATTAGCTAAGATAGCTGGGTCAAGTGATGGCTTTTTAAGTAATGGTTTAATTACTGCCACCTTAAAGGCCTGTGGTACATAACCAACTAACAAAGATAGATTGATCATATTTAAGATTGAAGCATTAAATAATGGTAGGACTTCCTTGAGCAGCCTGGCAGGAATGGGGTCTAATAAGCATGTTGATGGTTTGGATGAAGTAACTAATGAAAATAACTCAGACAGAACAATCGGAGAGAAAGAGTCTAACCAAATACCGGCATCACTGAAAGCAGCCAAAGATAACGATACATCTTTGGGATGGTTATGAGTAATTTTTTCTCTAATAGTCAAAATTTTGTTAGCAAAGAAAGTCATGAAGTCATTACTAGTTAAAGTTAATGGAATACTCAGCTCAATAGAGCTCTGACTCTTTGTCAGCCTGGCTACAGTGCTGAAAAGAAACCTGGGGTTCTTATTTTCTTCAATTAGTGATAAGTAGAAAGATGTCCTAGCTTCACGAAGGGCTTTCTTATAGAGCAACAAACTCTTTTTCCAGGCTAAGTGAAGATCTTCTAAATTAGTGAGACGCCATTTCCTCTCCAACTTACGGGTTATCAGCTTTAAGCTACGAGTTTGTGAGTTATACCACGGAGTCAGACACTTCTGATTTAAAGCTCTCTTTTTCAGAGGAGCTACAGCATCCAAAGTTGTCTTCAATGAGGATGTAAAACTATTGACAAGATACTCTAACTCCCTTACAGAGAAATCACAGTATTATTTTGCTGAGTATTTCTCATTATGTGCTACAGGAACACTCAGTTTTAAGAATATTCATCAGTAGCTAAGGAAGTTATGTGTACAGCCTTGTGATTGTGAGAGACAGTCTATACAGTATATTTAATCTTTATTGGTGAAATGTGTTCATCGACGCTCTATGACCAGAACAGGCCTTGGTTATTTATCAGTGCAGAGCACAGTAATGTGTTACTTTTTAACATTACACAGAATGCGTTCAGTCACCACAACATGAGCTACTGGAAGGGGAGGCAGTACATCGGAGTGGGCCCAGGTAATCAATAAGATGGATTTTAAAACGGCTACAAATAGTCGTCATGCGTGTGACAGAGTTTTGTTTTTGACAGGAGCACACGGGCGGTTTGTTCCTGTGGGGTCGGGTGGTGCTGAGCGGGAGGCTCGAACCCAGACTCTGGAGCCTGATGTGTGGATCCAGGAGGTCCTGCAAAGAGGCCACGGCACACGCAGGAGGATTCCACTCAGCCATCTTCAGTTGTGAGCCGTTACACTTACAGGAAGTCTTCCTCACCCACTGAGGTGTCTTCCGCGGAGTATATTTAGAGTTTACTCAAGGGGGCGGCTGCCGTTTGAGCCGTAAATCCTCTGTTCATGTGAAATGTAGCAGTTACGTATCATTTTACTGGTCGAGTGTCGTACAGCACAGCGTTAACAACGTTCCCTGTGCGTTTTCTTCTTGGTTCAGACATTCTGTCCTTGTGAGATGTTATTCTCACCCTCATCCCTCTTCCAACTTTGTCCCAACCTTATTGTGATAAAAGTCTCGTCACTGTGAATTTCTCTGATGATGCTTATTTGTTTGACAGACTGGAGGAGGTGTTGGTGATGGGAATGAGAATGACGGACGGCATTAATCATCAGGTGAAGCACAAAACAGTCAGCAATCATCGTTTCCCCACCAAGTGTTATACAAATAGTAAGAAAAAAACATTCTGTTCCGTTTTAGTGCCAAATTATAGCCAACATACCAAAATGTTTTACGTCTACATTCTGTCACCAGAAATTGATGGATAGATATTAAATAAATACTATAAATAAAAAATGAGACATTTTAGTTGAATAGAGACTTTGACTCCCTGAGTTATTTAAATTCCTGATGTGCTCTCTGTACAGGGAGAGTCACTCTGTCAGGGTCAGAGTTCAGATCAGGCATTTCCAGGCCAGTTTCACAAAAATGTTTCAATTGGATCTAATAGTAATGAGGTTTGAGCAATTTAAGACCAAAGTCTGCTCTCTAACCTTAGTGGAGATTTTGTTGGATTTGGCTGTTACCATGGTAACACTTCTATTTCTGCCAAATGTTTCCATTTCTGCCTAAAACGTTGCACCTTGCAGATGATTTTGGCACCAAAATTAAGATTGTACGGCCAGATGTTTTTGAAAGGTGGCATGAAATCTACATAAGCACACATCGGTGGATGGAATATAGTACAATATGTGTCATTTTTATTTGTACTATTTTGGGCAGCACAGTGTCTTAGTGGTTAGCACTGTTGCCTCACAAAAAGAAGGTCATGGGATCGCTTCCCACCTATGGCCTTTCCATGTGGCGTTTGCTTGTTCTCCCGGTGTTTGCGTGGGTTCCCTCCGGCTGCTCCGGCTTCCTCCCACATTTAAAGACATGCAGGTTAGGTGGATTGGAAACTTTAAATTGTCCGTAGGTGTGTGTGAGTGTGAATATGTTTGTTTGTCTATGTGTGACCCTGTGACAGACTGGTGTCCTGTCCAGGGTGTACCCTCCCCTATGACTGCTAGGATAGACTCCACCCCCCTGTCACCCTTATTGGAGTAAGCGGGTATAGAAAATGATGGATTATTATTATTTCAATTTTTGATTTTGTCCTTTTTTTAAATTCATATTTTAATTACTTGGATTAGTGTGTGGATCGTGCATTAATTACATACTTAGTCATTTTCTTAATAATTAATAATGATACAAGTAGATTATCAGTTAATTTTCAATTTATTTATGCAGCACATAATCGGCTGCTAAATGGCTACAAAATGCATTCAGTTTATTTTAGTTATGATGTGTTTTTTATCAAGCAGCACTGGCAGTTATTTAGCCCTCAGGTGGCCCTCTGTGAAGTATTTGGTGCGTCCACTGATGTCCAAGAACTTTTAAAGGCTGGGCTACTGATCCTTGATGACAGGTGACAGAAACTTATTACTTTAAGAATCTTTCATTTTTACGTGTCCATTGAATTCCAACATGTGTAAACCTCCATCCTAATTTCTTTTAAAGGGGTCTGCGCTGCTCCTGGGATGGACTGGCCTTACTGGACAGCATACTGCCAGCTCTCTTGCTGGAACTGGAAGGACAAATCTCTCAGCTCCATTAAGGGACCATGAAGTGAAAGGAGAAATGGAGAGTAACTATAATGTTAGAAACAGGACCCAGGTCTCAGCAGTCAGTCAGTCAGGGTGGTAGGAAATGTAGTAATAATAATAATTTGAGGAGGCAAATCTATCAAACATTAGTTTTTAATTCACTGTGTGACACTTTTTCTGTGTTTAGCTGTCATGGTAACTCAGAGCACCACTAACAATCCTTTGTTCTGGGCTCATGACTGTAATAAAAAACAATTTTGAATTTTACACTAACTAGAGCATCACTGATCAAATAACACACCTTCACAGTGGGCCAATAGTTCATTGACACTTTATCTCAAGTAATGAAAAAAATTAAGGATGTGTGACTGAAGTGACCTCATGTGACTAATTTTGGTTCTTCCTTAACTGCCTCCATGTTTTGCTAAAACTATTTTATGACTTTTTGTATAATCTGCTAACAAGCCAGGCAAAATAAATACACAATCTCACTAGCAATGGTAATAAAAAAGTGTATAAGTATGTCAAAAATCTGCTCAAAACGGTTACGCTGACACAAAATAAATTTTAACATATTTTTACAGATGCCGTGCGCGCGTGTGTTTGTTTGCGTGTGCGCACACACAGCCCCATTTAAATGAAATGATTTTTTAAATACGAGGGCTGTCAATAAAGTATAGGTCCTTTTTATTTTTTTCAAAAACTATATGGATTTCATTCATATGTTTTTACGTCAGACATGCTTGAACTCTCGTGCGCATGCGTGAATTTTTCCACGCCTGTCGGTGACGTCATTCGCCTGTGAGCACTCCTTGTGGGAGGAGTCGTCCAGCCCCTCGTCGGAATTCCTTTGTCTGAGAAGTTGCTGAGAGACTGGCGCTTTGTTTGATCAAAATTTTTTCTAAACCTGTGAGGCACATCGAAGTGGACACGGTTCGAAAAATTAAGCTGGTTTTCAGTGAAAATTTTAACGGCTGATGAGAGATTTTGAGGTGATACTGTCACTTTAAGGACTTCCACGGTGCGAGACGTCGTGCAGCGGTCCCAGGCACCGTCGTCAGCCTGTTTCAAGCTGAAAACCTCCACATTTCAGGCTCTATTGATCCAGGACGTCATGAGAGAACAGAGAAGTTTCAGAAGAAGTCAGTTTCAGCATTTTATCCGGATATTCCACTGTTAAAGGAGATTTTTTTAATGAAAGACGTGCGGAAGGGTCCGCGCGTCGGGACGCAGCCGGCGCGGTGCGGCAGCACAGGAAAAACACCTCCGTGTTGATAACCATTTGTAAAATCCAGGCGGCTTTTGATGGCTTTCAGTGGAGTGAGTGTATGAGAAATTGTTTAACAGCTGGACATGTTCCAACTTGTCCTTAAGGCTTCCAACAGAGGTGTTTTTCCTGTGGCGGAGCGTCGCAGCGGCTGCGAGCCGACGCTGCAATCCATCCGCACGTCTTTCATTAAAAAAATCTCCTTTAACAGTGGAATATCCGGATAAAATGCTGAAACCGACTTCTTCTGAAACTTCTCTGTTCTCTCACGACGTCCTGGATCAATACAGCCTGAAATGTGGAGGTTTTCAGCTTGAAACAGGCTGATGACGGCGCCTGAGAGCGCTGCGCGACGACTCGCACCGTGGGAAGTCCTTAAAGCGACAGTATCACCTCAAAATCTCTCATCAGCCGTTAAAATTTTCACCGAAAACCATCTTAATTTTTTGAACCGTGTCCACTTCGATGTGTCTCACAGGTTTAGAAAAAATTTTGATCAAACAAAGCGCCAGTCTCTCAGCAACTTCTCAGACAAAGGAATTCCGACGAGGGGCTGGACGACTCCTCCCACAAGGAGTGCTCACAGGCGAATGACGTCACCGACAGGCGTGGAAAAACTCACGCATGCGCACGAGGGTTCAAGCATGTCTGACGTAAAAACATATGAATGAAATCCATATAGTTTTTGAAAAAAATAAAAAGGACCTATACTTTATTGACAGACCTCGTAGATGTATTTATTTGAGTTAGGGCTACATTCATTTATTGGTTCAGCTGATAATTTTTTGGGTGTCCATTATTATTCAAGCTGTAAATGGATCTGATTTCTGCAGTGTTTTCCCATCTAATATGCTACAATGACACACCACACTCACCTGTTTACACACACACACACACACACACACTTAGGAATTATAGGTAAACTTCATTTGCATCTAAGGATGAGACAAGTACAGTTCTTTCTTCTTCAATATTTTTGTTTATTTGGTAGAGAATCAAACATATGACCTTCAGTCACACCGTTCCCTGACCTTGACGGCTGCACTCCCTTTTAATTGTTAAATACTTTTGACCAGAAGAGCTTTCTTCAACATTCTTAAAGGCATTTGAACACAGACAGGAGCAGAATTGAACCTTCAACCCTTCAATTAATGGACATCTGCAGTTGTTTAAAAATGAGTTTGGGATGAAATTTGTGCCAAAAAAGGTTTACTCTTCAGGTTGTCAACTCCTTGAGTTGTGGGTTGGTGGCTTATTTCTGAGGAGTGTGTTCTAAATTGAGAGTAAAATGTACAGACAAAAAAAAAAAACCTTAATATATGGCGTTCGGACTCTGTCCATGGTGCTGATTTTAATATTAATAACGGAGATTGCTTGATTGAATCACCATGGTGACGCATGAGCGCGCAGACCACGAGCACTGATCGTAGTGTCACACCTCGGTCCTTGTTCACTGCGTCGTGGGCGAGGATGAGAACAGTCCGTCGTGTGCAGACTGGGACGTGTGAGGTCGCGGACTGAGTCACCGTAAAACCTCCCACGATGATCTGCGACGTCACTTCAAAACAATCGTTCTGTGACGCTCGTGATTGTCATCCAGTGACGATCACGAGATCTGAAAGTGAATTCACTGAACAAATAACCAGAAGACGAGTGTGACAATAAGAAATATTTATTTTATTGAGGTTCTGTACAGATTAACGTCCTGGTCCAGCCAGGTGCTTCAGAGTATAACTCCATACATAATGACATATTGCAGCTTACTGCTACAATCGGTTTGTGGAGAAGGCGCATAATTCATTGAATCTGACACCTCTCGGGTTTGTTGTGTTTACTCGACCCGATCACCAGCCGCAGGTCGCTGGTGAAGCTCGGGCGGCACGCGAGGGGATCCACGGCGGCGCAGGGCGCGCACACTCCGCGCGCGCGGCTCCCTCTCCTCCTGCTTTGCTGTCCGACGCACAGCGACTGGTAGGTGAGGATGGAGACTGTCTGGTGCCGGGACGGGCTGGTCTCCGCGGGCAGTCCGCCCAGTTCGGCGAGCGCTCTGAACGCGCCTTCCAGTCCGGTACCGTCTTTAGCGGAGGTTTCGAAAAACGGCGTGTCCTCACCGAGGATCTGCGTCACCTCTGACCGGCTGACGGTTTTGCACTGCGCGTCCAGGTCCGCTTTGTTGCCGCATACGACGGCTGGCACCGCCGCAGCGTGTTTTAGCTTCAGGAGCTTTGTTTTTGCAGCTCGGATCTCGGCGAGTAGATCACAAACCTCTTTGAAGGACTGTCTGTCATCCACGCTGAAGACGAGCAGGAAGATGTCACCTGCAGAAAGAGCAACCGTTAAGTCAAAAATAGATGCATTTGTGTTTTAAAGTTTGGAATCATGTAATCTTGGAGCGTACGCGCTCACCTGTTAAGATGGTCAACCTGCGCTTGGCCGGGAAGTCTCTTTCATGCGCTGCGTCCAGAACATCAACTTGGTACGCGTGCTCTCCTATGTGGAACAGTTTTCTGTAGAAGTCCTCGGTCGTGGGTTCATATCGTTCTTCAAACTCGCCACCCAAGAACCGCTGGACGATGTTCGTTTTACCCACTTTCGGTCCGCCAAGCACAACTATCCTGTAACAGTTCCTCGTCTTGATCAGACCCAGCTCGGGCAGATCCACGGACCGCTTGGGGATGTGATCAAACGATCCTTGTCGATTGCCAGAGCTTAAAGGTCGATCTGATTCTCTTGGTGCCCACCGCCCTTTAACGCTTTTGATGATGCCCATGCCTGTCTTGGATTTGTTTGACACTTTAGGTTGCTGGAGGACTGGCGCGCGGGTTGCGCTCTGCAGAACAGCGTGCGTAATGTTCACTTGGTCGATTAGCGATTGGAACATTTCGAAGATGGCATCAACGGGAAGGTAAAGGTTCTCAGTTGTGTTCATCTCACTGTTCCTCAAAGTGTCTCCAGGCACCCACAGGCTTTAAAACGGTTAAGAACTGAACTGGCTCCCCATGTGTCCACCGAAACGGAGCCGGTGTCGTCTCTTATATAGCTGCGTCAAGCGCAGATGCCATGCGTCACCGAATCTCACCAAGAAAACGCTTTCCTTTTATAGCAATATCAAACATCTCCAAACAAAAGCACTCAAGATCTCCTACCAATATTAATGAGCCTAAAATGAACACAGCTTTACAAATCTTCCAAAAATCACGCCAATTGAGACTTTAATTATGCAGATTTATTCTATGCACCCCGTTTCTTTTTCCACACTAATTAAATGTGCTGTCCTATTATTAGCACCAGTTTTAATGATGGATAACTGATAGTTCTCGCATCCCTCAAAGCCTGACAGCTCTAAGCAGCTACAGTCGTCAGCATCAGTGTGCCTATATTTTAAAGCTACTGTGTGTAGGATTTTGGAGCATCGATTAGCAGAAATGGAATATAGAATTTATAGCCATCAGTGCATCAGATTAGTGTACAATTACCTGCAACAATAAATCAGTGTGTTTCCAGAAGCACAGAATGATCCCTGTTGGAGGCTGCCATGTTGCACCACCATATTGATACAGTAGCCCAAAAAGGACGAACTCCACCTTTCCCATTTTGCAGTGCAGCCAGAAGACTTAAGCAAAAAGAAGAGAAATCAGTTACTTCCTTATATGTTGTCTACTGGTTGCTAGTTAACTGGCAGAGCCAGGCTAATTCTCAGTTGATCTCTCCATTTCCATTTCATTTCCAGAAGGAATTACCGCAGGACACAGCCATAACTGCCTTTGGATGCAATTAGACAGACATACAACCAATCAGTGCAACAAAGCATGTGTTGTAGGCAGAGCGACAGCCACACTAGTGTCAACAAACACCCAAAGATGGTGCGCAGTGCAGTAGGTATGTTGGTGAATGACTGCCGTTTGGTTTTTTCCATTAAAACCTGTAAGATGGCATTTTTTTTAGTAATCAGTTTCAGTGTGGTGGTTTCAGTGTGGTTATTAGTGCAGGCTAACAAGTTTGAGAACCTCCCTTTTTATGAAGTGGAAGATGTTACCCACAAGAGAAGGCAAGGAAGCATCAACACCTGCTGCCAAAGAAGCAAAAACAAAGGGAAAGAATATTGCGAATGGCAATGGCATAATGCAATCTGCAACCTCGCCACTAGATCACACTAAATCCCACACAGTGTAGCTTTGTGTACAGAATTTAAAATATGATCAGAAATAAAATTAACTTATTTTATAAAATCAGAATATATATATATAAACAATAAACATAGTCCATGGCCCCGCCCCACCACAGCTTTTCTTCTTTGGTATGTTGTTATGTATAAAGGCCTACTGCATCAGAAAAAGGATGTTAATGTAACAGAGACTGGGGGGTTTCGTTCCACTTGCTCCTTGTGTGGTTTTCACTAAGTCCATGGCTCAAGAGCGCCCTCTGTCTCTGCCAACTATATAAACCTTTTAGGCAGTGGTACCGCCTTATCAGTGTATGAGAGAGATGCTCAAGGTGAGTTGCAGAGCACAACACTGTTAGCAATTTATTTTGTTTTATTTCACAATTGGTAGGATATGAAGCTGTAACTGATTAGTACTGTATGTATTAGTGATGTCCATATCATTTACAAGTGTATATATCTTGGTAACATATATTCAACTACTTGTTTATCCCCACACTAACTTGTGTTGTAGTGTGCTGCGTGAGTGAGACACCGAGCTGTGATGTCTGACCAGTTTTCTGTTTGTTTTGAATAAACAACCAAATTCTGAAGCAAGCTTCCTGATCTTCAATAAAATCACAACGCAGAGTCGAGGGGTTTACTGAACCAGCCCAGTTGCATGAAGTACAATTGAGCGCGGTTACACTGGGGCCGTGATTGTATAGTGCAACCGCTACATTAACATCAAATTAAGTGGTACAAAATAAGCATTTGAGTTGATTATCTTGTGTGCCCCCACTGAACGAACGTACTGAAAATTACGGGTAGGGTAAAGGAAATCGATCAGACCTCACATTTATCAGGGCTGTGCGATATGACCTAAAATTCATATCGCGGTATGTCCGCTGAAATAAACAACAGCTTTGCAAATATCAGCAATAGAACTGCTAAGTGCGGAAGACACTCCTCAACTAAGAGAGAGACACGCCTCAGCTCACCTCACCCCCCCCCCCCCCCCAGCAAAGGAGCAGTTTTCCTGGATTGAAAAACTCCACAGGCCTTATCGTGATTAGATGGTGGAGTCTACCGTAGGCCAAATTTACAGTGTTCCATTTAAATCAGATACACCAGCTCTAACATTTATCATTTTAATATCTGGACAAATTAGGTGTTATATGAAAGGTCTTGGGGTCTACTAACTTTGCTATTGAATAAATGTTGGTTGTGTCATTGGTTATGAAAATATAGGCCATAAGGTCACTTGTACTCGAAGAAAATCAAAATTCATCACCTTTCCGACTTAAAATGCTGTTGTGGCCAAACCAGTTATAGATTTTCAGCTGAACTTTCAGATGTTTTAAGGCAGGCATCAGTAATGTTTTTGACTGTGAATAATTTAAGAGGGGCGTCACACTTAACCCCTTTGCACCTATTCTGCACTATTCTGTTTCTGCACTTATGGCCAAAAAGTGTGCTTCCTGGGCCTCATGTATTTTTAAGTTCATTGTTACCACAAAGCCACTGTGCCACCATGGTGGATTAGTGGTTAGCACTGATGCCTCATGGCAAGAAGGTTGTGGGATTTCTTCCTGCCCTTTCTGTGTGAGGTTTGCATGTATTCCCATGTCTGCGTGGGTTTCCTCCCACAATCAAAAACATGCTGTGGAACATCTACCAGGGTTCAACAGATGGAAATTAGCCAGAGGCTATAATCTGGTTTGTTTACTTCGCTGTATGGTGATGCACATCAACTTACACTATCCCTTCACATGTGAATAAACTTAACTTATCATCATACAGCTTTTTCAGCCTAAAACACTTGGAAAAACCACCTGTTGTGCTAACTGTGAAATTTGTGATTCATTATGACCTTTTCTTTCAGCATAACCTCACTGTGTTCTCATCATGATGTGCTCTGACTGTAAAGATTTAAAAAGTCTTAGTCTTCTTATGACTCTTAAAACATGATTATGAGTCCACTGGAGGGTAGCAGTTTCAAACTGGACTCATTTTAAACTACTCACATGTAGTGGGGGGCATAAATAACAATTTAAAACAGAAGAATGTGAATGAATGAATTTGCTCCAGTGTGCTCCATCTTGAAACCACCAGACCTATTATACAGCAAGATGAAAGAAAAAAAAGACATGATGTACAGCTGTAAGGTGCCACACTACAGCGTTTCAGGAGTGAGGACATTCCAAATGCTGCTTTTCTCCATGAAGGCACCTCAGCTTCTTTCACAAACCAAGAACACAGTGAACAGGCTGCAGCCTACGTAACAGCTCCTTCTCAAAGCTCTGATGAACTGGCTGAACATAGTGTCATGCAGAAAGGACACTGACTCTCCTAGTGAGAGCACATTTGAATTTCCAAAAGTACAATAAAAAAAGCTTGTATTACTCATGCATTAGTAATTGTGCTGCGTAAAGACTGCAGCAACCAGCTCAATAATGCAATGATGACTAAAATATCATAAAATATAAGTGTCTGACTAACATATAGACGATAGCTGTGCATCACCACATGGATCATCTGAAAATCACACTGTCAGGTTTATTTGTAGCTCGTTTTTTTCTGTGTGGCTGCACTCACTCACTCACTCACTCACTCACTCACTCACTCACTCACTCACCCCTACATCAGTTATCAGCCAGTGGCCATTTTATCAACTGGTCTATAGCGCCATCTTAAGGCCATAAAGTAGAAACACAAGAACATAAAAATCCATTATTAATACAAGAAAGCTGACCAAATCTATAGGCTCCATTCTTCCATGTTCCCTAATGCAGCTGAAATTCTGCATCTTCTTTAAAAGACAGTGCTTCTCTGTGCCACTCACGAAGCTGTGTGACTGGTGATGCAACAGAAAATCTGCATGGTGCAGCTTCTCCAATCAAGCCTCAGAAGCAATGATCCTGACATTTAGTTTGTCCAAATGCTACTTATGGCAACTGAAAGTGAAGGAACTGTGTATAACATTCAAGTCAACTCAAATCTGGGAGCATACAAATCCATGACACCATGGAACTGTTTTGGGTTCTGGATGGCAACCACCCAGGCTGACAACCAGCACATCCCCACCTCCTCACTGTGTATATAAATGGTTGTATGGGTAATGGGATTTTTTTTTAATTTATATTTGTTTTACGTTATTTGAAATCAATAGACTGCATTTCTCCAGTGCTTTTAAATATGATGTAGATGCCAAAAAGTGCTTTACAGTGATGCTTCACATTCACACAATCATACATACACACATCAGTGTCAGTGTACACATGGTGCTCAACTGCACACTGGGACCAACTTGGGGATTAAGCACTTTGCCCAAGGGACCTTAGTGATTTTGTTGTGTGATGTGGAAATCAAACCAAGGATCTTCTGGTCACAAGCTCAACTCTGTAACCTCCAGACCATCATATCCCTAATTAAATCTACTGAACTGAAATTAATCAGAATTAAAAGTATAGGTTTATACTACATGCACGTCTTAATTCATTTCATTTCATCTCCACTGTGCTGGTGTGCAGAGGCCAAATTACAAAACGTGTTCCCATAATTATGGAACTGGCTGTATATACTCAGGGCAATAACTGGTTGTACATATTTTATATGTGTACACCTCATATGAAAGTATCATTGTTCAGGACCTACTGCATATAATACTCCTGTATCCTGGACTGAACAGCGCCACCTACAGGAGAGAATCGTCAAACCTGAGTGTGTCATTTGTTGTTAGCTGTGCTGGTTTTTTATTGTTCTGCCGATAAGCTTCTTTAAAATGTTCCAATTTTCTTTTGCGTTCACCCATAAGTATAATTTTTTTTATACATTTTCTATTTTATATTCCAACAGTTGTGTGGATGGTGTGTAATGAATTAACAACACAAATATAGTAGGTCTTTGAAACTTACTTTAAAATATATATCCATTTAAAAAAATCCTCTGGAGCCGCCACGTTAGACTCATGAAATATGAACTACTAGATGTCAGAAAAGAGGAACAAATTCCACAGAGAGGTTAGGTGGTTAATGATTTCACACACTAATTTTGCAATTTGCAACAATAGTCACAGCCTGCATATCTCAATGGAAGTCTGTCTTGTACACCCCGTGCACACATGACTTTCCTCTGAAGTGCGATATCCCTAACATGCTGTTGATATATTATCAGTCCTCCCCCTCTGTCTTCCCACACCTCACCAGCATGCCACACACCCCCAATCAGCAGCACTGACGTCATCAGGCCTTTTGTTGTGTAACAAAGAATGTTCAGGCATCTGTTTTCAGGAGAAATAAAGACACTGGGCAGCACGATCGAGAGGAAAAACCCTGAAGCACGTGTAAAAATATGAGTTCAACCAAGGTGAGCAGTGAGAACAATCAAACCCAGACAGAAAAGCACAATACAATCACATTTGAACCATCTGAAGCTAGTTTCACGCTTCCTGACGTTGCTAAATTTTTTTACACTTTGCCCTATTGTCATCTCCAAGAGTTGTGCCTTTGTTTTTACAAGGCGGAGCTGGTATTTCCTGTATATCCTGCTCAGTTAACACCAGCCACCAGTCTTTCCATTTGCTTCTTGTGACTATATTTTCAAAGACACAGCTACGTAGTACTAAGTAAAAAGTAAGTAAGTCCCTTCGGCTGCTCCCTTGTTTGCACTCGGGTCGCCACAGCAAATCCAAGGTGGATCTGCATGTTGATTTGGCACAGGTTTTACGCCAGATGCCCTTCCTGACGCAACTCCACATTACATGGAGAAATGTGGCAGGGGTAAGTACATATTGCCAAATCAGATCCACTGTGGAAACAGGAAAGATTTTGCCCTTCTATAATGCATGAGGATGTCAGAATTCCATTAGTGATGATGAATAAGTAAAGAGCTGAGATGCAGTCATGAAGCAGAAATCTACTTAAGGGGAATTCCTCGAAGGTAACATGATTACTGATTCAAGGGTTATTAGTTTGTTCACATTTGATATTCCTAATAGGAGGCGCAAATTCTCATTCCCAAATCTTCATATTTTTACGCTTGGTCAGTGCCCCTTTAAGACACTATGGGACAAATTACACAGAGCTGTCATGGGGAAATGCATTTTTTTTAACAGCGATATCATTTCTCTTTTACATCACACAGATCTATCTTCTTCACTTCCACATCATCAGGCAGCATTCATCTATGTTTTGTTTACGGTTATGATCATGGTTAAGGTTAGGGCCCATTCACACCATGCTGTGAAGCGGCTGGCACTAGCTGATGTAGCAGATACTCAAAAATGTCTGAAATGCCCAAGCAGGCTCGCTGCAGTGGTCCAAACTTTGTGTCTTCAACGCAGGTCGACGTAGCTCAGCGGTGGGCGACGTTGTGCTGGCAGAGCTTGATGTTTGGCTACGTACATTGACTTATCATAGGGTGTAGGTGAGATGTCACATGTTTGAGATGTGACGGAGCCTGTTCAAATGTGATGTAACTCTGCGATTGTGTCACATGCTCCTGATGCGTTGTCAAGACAGATTTGACATATTGCTTCACATTTCTTCATATTTCTTCATGCCCAAGGGATCCAGAGGAGGTGATGTGTCCAGTAAAGCCTCTGATGTCAGCTATGGGGAAGGCTGGCGCAGGCGAGCAGAGAAATAAATGTAATAGCGGAGGTGACGTAGTGGTAGCGGAATTCAACTCTTATCGGTATTTTAGCATGAACATCGAAGACTTTAAGCATGTTAAAATATACTGGGACCACGATGACATCAGTGTTGCCCGACTGATGTCGTCTTAGACCTCGCCACTGGTCACCATTAACCAACTTTTCACTGTACGTCGGCAAACGCAGAGCTAATCATGAGAGTGTGAAAGCGCCGTTATGGTTCAGGTTAGCATTTCCCTGCATGTCATATAGTGACAAAAAGAGGCTTCCCAACTCGTCACATATTGACATTCTGTCAAAATGAACCATTTGAGCCAAAATGCGATGAGTTGGGTGTGAGATTGTGTTGCTTTCATTTCATGATGTACTGCATTTTAAGGTATTTCTTCTTTGTAATTCCTAGATGGCAAAATTGTAATATCACAATGTTGTGTGTGATTTCTAGACTTTGGTAGAATTGGTATTGAAGTTTAATCTTCAGCATCTTTGCAGATGTGTGCTGGGCTGTAATAGTTCTGAGCACTTTTCTGTCATGAATATTAATCTTAAATGTTACTGCCGTATTTTCTCTCTGTGCCCGGTTCCAAACGTGAGGCTGCTCGTGCAGACAGGCATCTGGAACATCCTTTCTTTCAGCAAGAATGACCACCTTCTAGTGCTGTTTAAGTAGCTTGGAAGGCTTTGCATTCTTGTGGCAACGCTCGCTGAAATCCACAGACCTGGAAACAGCCAGATCTCATGGGTGAATACACCTTTAGTCCGGTCACTCCAGTGCTGATTGGTAGTAGGTATGAGAGACCTGCACCGTCTAATGGTGTCAGATATCACCCCTGTCAACATGCTTATTATGAAGCTCAGATTTGTCTGTTGTCGAATCTACACTCCAAAGACGGTGAGTCATCACACAGTGAGGGAGGCGTTTTCCACACAGCTTCGCTTAGTGACTGAAGACTAGCCTAGAGGTGATCCTCTGCTGGTCATGGATGACTTCCATATGGCCACGTTATCCAGGTTCCAACTTGTAGAACACTACTGTTGAAAATGTTACTGCAGTACTGATGGCGTAGAAGAGAACAAGTCCATTCACATTCTTCTGTTTAAGATGATGGACACTCCTTCTGACCTGTATGGTCAGTACAAGTAGTACCCGTTTCGGGAACCCCAACTGCAAACCTCCTTTACCTTCCCTTCAAGTGGAATCCCACAGAATGTTTTTTATGTTGTGTTCCACATTCAAGTTCAAACTGTTGAAGTTTTTTATACAATCTGGGTGGAGTACTTGTAAGCATGGACACAATAAATGACGCAAACTGAATGTGGGAGTTTTTCAGCAATAAGACCCTGAAATCTGCCAAGAATTACAATGAAGTCACTGATGTTCATATGAGGAGGTGGTTCATCTCAGAGAGTACTCCGAATATCATCCAGAGGATTTGCAGTGTATGACTTAGAAGTCAATTCTGGGCTGTAACTGGGTAACTGTGAAAGCAAGTTGTGATGTCACAAGTAGGGAGGCTGTGAGCAGATGACACCATCAGTGGTCCAACGGCTCTCAGGCTGCTTTTATTAAAAAAAAAAATCAAAGCATTGCATTCCTCCAAAATCTACACTTTGTAACACTGCAGTCATTGCAAGTGAAGATACAGTCCTGACAGATGACTCTACTGTACTGTCCTGTTGGACCAGCTACTTTGAGCAACTCTATAAGGCTGATCCACCTGCCAGAACATTGGACATCTCCATTGTAGGGTACTTATGGATGATCTTCCAGTCAGAAGTAAACCACTGAATGTCAGTGAGATTGCAATGGTGATGAAACAGCTGGGAGTGGGTAAAGCTGCAGGAATCTGCAGTACTGGGGCTGAGCTCCTTTTTCGGGAGGTGAAAATGTTTTCCCTGTGCTGTCAGCAAATGTGTAGAGGGTACCAGCAACTGGAAAATGTTCAGCTGAAGCCTGTCTCATTTGCTGTAGCAAATAGATGGCTATGTTTGGAAGGTGGGTATGGACCAGTGGTCTGCCTGGGTGGTTGCTGATCAGGACCCAGGGAGGTTCTATACCGTGTTGGATGTGGTGACATGTACAGCACAGCACATGCTCCCAGATCTGACTTGTACAGCAGAGATGCTCCAGCGTTTTCTGCCATGCCACCCTTTGGATTCAAAAAAAAGAAAAAAACTACCAGGCCTGCATTCCCCAAAAAATCTAAATAGGTCCTAATAGGTCATATACTTCAAAATTATTTAAATCAGTTAAGTATGATTAGTATGATGGCACATTATCTGAATAAAAAGTAAGACACACAAAGGGGTTGTATTTAGTCAGTTGATTATGGGTGTGTTTTGGGTATAACATCAATTAAACCAGTCAGACTGATTCCTGTGAAGCTCTCGATCTTCGTTCCTACTCTTATCTATGGTCATGAGGATTGGATCGTGACCAAAAGAACTAGATCGCGGGTATAAGTGGCCCGAAATGGACTTCCTCAGGAGGGTGGCTGATGTCTCCCTTAGAGAAAGTGCGAGAAGTTCGGTCATCTGTGGGGAGCTCGGGGTAGAGTCGCTGCTCCTTCACATTGAAAGGAGCCAGCTGAGGTGGTTCGGGCATCTCGTAAGGATACCCCCTGGATGCCTCCCTAGGGAGGTGTTCCAGGCACTTCCATCTGGGAGGAGACCCCAGGGAAGACCCAGGACTATATGGAGAGATTATATCTCCACACTGGGGAACGCCTCGGGATCCCCCAGTCAGAGGTGGTTAATGCGGCACGGGAAAACAAAGTTTGGGGTCCCCTGCTGGAGCTGTTGCCTCCCGTGACCCGGTTCCACATAAGTGGTTGAAGATGATGATGATGATTAGTGTTTCATGTTGAACATCCTAAAAGTCACACAATTCTGTCTGTGTACATACAGAACTACTCTGCTGTAACCAATACTTAGGCCTAAAATGCCATGTTTTTGACCTTTGAAATATGTAGTAGGAGTCTTTAGCTGAACCCATTTGAACTCATATGTGCTTTGTATGACACACGCATTCTGTGGGAGGCAGACTTACTGTTCAAGTGTTAAACTGCTCGTGTTCTTCCTGCTTGGAGCAGCAGCTCATTTCTATTTAAAGTCACAGAAGCACACACATTATTACAGGCCTGAAATTATTATCACTCCTTCAGTAGTTCTGTGCTCCCAGTTTGTGAACCGCTGTTGCACAGAGGTGGTGACTTGCCCGCTTTGCACAAGTGCAGCGGCACATAATACGTGCAGCTGATTTTTCACCCCTTCAAATTTTCATTCGAAAACATCGCCCAAAAGAATGGTCAGTCATTAACTCAAGGCTTCAGCACTGACACAAAGTCAAGATGACATTAAGTAACAATTTTGTGGAGTTTAAGAAACAAAAACAAACACAAGTTTTTCCCTAAATATAGAAGTAATCCAAATGGCAATATTTATATTACACACTATTTTCATAACATATTACAACCATTATTACCTGTGTGATATAATACCTATATGACTTCTCACTCCTTGGAATGTGGCCACTCCTGTACTGATGGCACAAAATATTATCAGATTTATTGTAAAACAACAGCCTATATAACATTTCCGGTCTGATATTTTCCCATATCAGACCATTACCATGACAGTCGGTCTGGATTGTGTATCACATTCGTTACAAACCAGAAAGCTAAAACCAAGTCGGACATGAACATACTCCATAAATATCTAAACAGCATCGGAGAAAACACACAGATTGAAAGTTTACCAGCTAACCTGATCATCTTTTAAGCCAATTCATTTATGGAGGTGAAGAAAGCAAACAAGTCTCTGACTATGAGCCCATAACCTTCAGCAGCTTTCATATTCGGGTGATACCGTAAGTTTGCGTGTTTATATATATAATAGCCATATAATAAAATTATTAACCTTTTGTATGTTAAGGCCCAGTCACACGGCACTTAACGAAGGGCAACGAAGCCCTAACGAAACAAGAAATCTGGACTTTCACTGACTTTCGTTGGCATCGTTTAACCTTCGCTCAGCTTCGTTCCTACAGCGGTCGCTTCGTCAGGACTTTCAAACTGTCGGAAAATTTGAACAAAGGGCAACAAAAACATAAATTCATCCGTATTTCGTTTTGCTGTCATTCTGCCGGTTTCTTATCGTTTGCTTCGTTTTGTAACGTTAGCCTTTCGTTTGACTTTGTTCAACCAGCTGAATGTTTTCACACTGTACAAAAGCCGGTTTTTGAGCGCTTTTGTGGAGGAGCTGCAGCTCCGTCCCAGCTCCGAGTCCTGGAACGCAGAGATACAGACACACACTGCTCCACCTGTGGCTTCAGGCGCGTTTCATTTAAAGCTTCCTGATCAACGTTGGCTTCGGTTTCGTTTCATTCCTCTTTCGTCCCTTTGCGCTCTTGATTCGCAGGCTATTCGGTGATAAAGCTCATTCGTCGGCCTTTTCTCAACGAATTGTGATTTTGTTTTTTGTTTTGTTTTTTACTTTTTTCCCTTCGTTCAGGAATTGTTGTGTGCCGTGTGACTGGGCCATTATATAGGCTGAGCAGAGGTCAGTGGATTTAAAATTTAGACCCTCCCAAAATACTCCACACACAGCGATGGGGACATTACATTAACCTATTGATACTTTTAAAAAATACATCAAATGTTTCAGAAAATAATTCACTCATTTCAAATACTCAATAAACTAAATGAAACAACTGCTTCAGTTTTAAAACGGTCAAAAACACTAAATTAAACAAATCTGTTAAACTCAAAAGGCTTCCTGTTAATTCTAGAATAGAATTTAAAATTCTTCTTCTTACTTATAAGGTTTGAATAATCAGGTCCCATCTTATCTTAGGGACCTCGTAGTACCATATCACCCCAATAGAGTGCTTCGCTCTCAGACTGCAGGCTTACTTGTAGTTCCTAGGGTTTGTAAGAGTAGAATGGGAGGCAGAGCCTTCAGCTTTCAGGCTCCTCTCCTGTGGAACCAGCTCCCAATTCAGATCAGGGAGACAGACACCCTCTCTACTTTTAAGATTAGGCTTAAAACTTTCCTTTTTGCTAAAGCTTATAGTTAGGGCTGGATCGGGTGACCCTGGACCATCCCTTGGTTATGCTGCTTTAGACGTAGATTGTGGGGGGGTTCCCATGATGCACTGTTTCTTTCTCTTTTTGCTCCGTATGCATCACTCTGCATTTAATCATTAGTGATCGATCTCTGCCCCCCTTCACGGCATGTCTTTTTCCTGTTTTTTTCCCTCAGCCCCAACCAGTCTCAGCAGAAGACTGCCCCTCCCTGAGCCTGGTTCTGCTGGAGGTTTCTTCCTGTTAAAAGGGAGTTTTTCCTTCCCACTGTTGCCAAGTGCTTGCTCCTAGGGGGTCGTTTTGACCGTTGGGGTTTTTCATAATTATTGTATGGCCTTGCCTTGCAATATGGAGCGCCTTGGGGCAACTGTTTGTTGTGATTTGGCGTTATATAAGAAAAAAGTTGATTGATTGAAAAGACAATCCCTCACTTGATTGTGCCGTCTAAATAATTCCTTCAGGATAAATAAAGTTGATCTTATTGTTATTCTTATTCCAACTCACCCTGGCTCTGAAAGGAAATGACAGATGACAATCTGACTGGTTTAAGTGATGTTATACCCAAAACACACCCATAATCAATTGACTAAATACAACCCCCTTTGTGTGCCTTACTTTTTATTCAGATAATGTGCCATTTAAGTAGCAGTGGAGTTAGACACAATGTGCTACACACTTTAGCCATATGCTACAGATTGCAAAATTGTGCCCTTAATACATTTAAAATGCACTTTTCTATTTTATTGTAATATTTATACATGTCAAATGTACTTTTCTATTTTATTGTTATATTTATACATGTCCCGTATTCATGGGACTATATTCCATATTTTTTTGTTTTTGTTTCATTCACTCATTTTCAACCGCTCATCTGGAACCGGGTCATGGGTTTGTTTTTGCCCATTTGAGTTTTTTAAATGTTCTTTTTCTATATTTTATAATTGTACCTTCATGAGTTGTGTGATTTTTGTGTATCATTCTAATAGTTCTTACTGTATTTTTTTTTTTATCACATTAATGCATAGCACCTTGTAACAATGCTTTGAAAAGTGTTCTAAATAAATAATAATAATAATAATAAAAAAGAAAGACCCTTTGGCTGTTCCCTTGTTTCTTCACTCAGGTCACCACAGCAGATCCAAGGTGGATCTGCATGTTGATTTGGCACAAGTTTTATGCCAGATGCCCTTCCTGATGCAATGCCACATGGAGAAATGTGGCAGGGGTGGGGTTTGACCTGGGAACCTTCCACACTGAAACCAAGCGCACTAACCACTGGGCCACCACCCCTGCCTAAAAAGTGCTCTAAATAAATTATCACATTATAAATAAAACATTTGTTTCAGATATTGATTCCCCATTTTGAAACAATTAAAATATTCAATGAAACACATGCTTCACAAAATCATTCACTGTTTGCAAACCCTTGAAATGCTGACTGAAAAATATTCAGTATTTCAATATGCTCAAACAATATAATGCACAGCTAGTGGACAGCCCCCCCCCCCCCCGCCTATGATTTTCTGTCTCCGCCCCTGCATTGTTCGTTGAGGCTCCACCTGTGCCAGCCGGCGTGGCTCTTGGTGCGGCACTGAGCGGGTTAAGTCTGACACTGCATGCTCTGAACCTCTGCTCCCTCCCTCTGTGCGCTTTTTTTCCTTCTTCTTCCGTGGGGTGGGGGTGGGGTGTGCCTTACCATCTGCAGTCCAGCTCTTCCATTCGTCAAATACGCGCACAACTAAAGTTTGACGATCAGAACGCACAGCGGCGCTTTAGTGTCGCGTTCAGGATCCGGATCTCTGGTGATGTTCACTTCTGCGCACTGAACGTTGTTTTCTCTCTCTCTCTCTCTCTCTCTCTCTCTCTCTCTCCCCTTCTCTCCCTCCTTTCGTCTTTCCCAAAATCGTCGGGAATGTCGAATGAGGGACTGGGTTCTTGTCCTCTGACTCCCTGAGTTGGGACCCTTTGACGCGCCATGGCATGAAGGTAAGACGCAAAGTGAACCAGTGAGTCTGAGCTTCGCCCTTCGGTGTTTTTGCGCCTTTGACGCGGTTAACTTTTAAAGTCGCACACAAAAACTGAGTCACTTCATTATACGATCGTCCCGTTTGACGCAACGTGTCCGATCCAGGCCCGTTCATCCTGTTCTGGGACACAGGGCACCTCAGACTAATAAATGGATCAATACCTGCTTTTTCCCCCACTCCTGACACAGGACGCAGTAAAACCTGACGGCTGTAGGCCTGATCTGGGATCAGTGGCGCACAGTTCTTGATCTATCTGTGAACACCAGGATGCGTTTGACAGATTACTGGAATTCTTCTAATCCGTCATCATGACAAAGTCATGACTTCAGCTCTAACTGTGCTGAGAGATAAGTGGGTTGAGCTGCCTCTAATATGTGATTTATACCCAATCCAGAGCTCCAAGTCATGATAATTTTCATTATAGATGAATATATCTGCTGTTTTTCAATTAAGTGATTAAAAATAACAAAACGTTACCCATAATCTGAGGCAAAATCTTCAAATTTTTCATTAAAAAAGTCAGTTATTCAGTTTACACTGAAATCAGAGAAATGGAGCAACTCATCAACTTTGAGAATCTGGAACCAGAGAACGTTTGTTTGTTTGTTGCCAATTTTAAATGATTGATTTGATAAAATTGTTACATCTGCCAAGGATGTAATAAAATCATCTGAATTTATTTGTCTGTCTGTCTGTTAGCAGGATTACATCAAAACTACTGCACGGATTTTGATGAAATGTTCACCAAAGATAGATATTAGGCCATGGAAAACACATTGTTTTGTGAATTAAATATCAGATTGCAGTATCTTGATCAGGCGAACCATTCTGGATCAGTGTGCAATTATTGTACTGTGTTGTGGAATCTGGATTCCAGTGAAGTCCGGGTCACGATGTGAATCGTGTATCTTTTATTTTGAGTCCTTGTCAACCCTTGGTGGATGTCAGAAATCTCAGATTGCTCTTGTTGATAATTGTATTTGTGTCTTGACTGGGCAAATGTAACTGGGATCAGAGCAGAAATCTGTCCATATGGGGGTTTAATTGCACCTTGATCACTAGGTGTGACAAACTTTATTATCCACTCTACTTGCTTGAATCTTAGCCTTTTGCTGAGTCCAGTATCACGATCCTAGAGAGTAATTGCAGTAATTTGTAGGCTGTTGCTGCAGGTCTGGATGTGGATGTGTTACTTTCCAACTGTTTGTCCGGTATTTCCAGTTGCTCTGTGGTAACTCGTTCTTCTCGCACATTGGGTTTAATACAGGATCAGAAATCTGCCACTGTTGTGAAAGTGTAGTGACACGGACCCACAACAGGGGGCGCAAATGAACGGACAATAGAAGGAGTCAAATTTGAACACTTTACTGTTGTGAATGCCACAACCACACACAGCAGATTATAGAATGATACAAAGTCAATGGATAAAGGTGTCGTGTGGGCAGGCTCGACGATAGGAGACGTCCGTCTAAAGAAGAACCGGAACCACACGGTTTCCTCCGCCACCGAACCCGAAGGATACTGGAGCCGCCAGGTCCCGAATCCCCCAGGTGGCCACCGTCTCCGCGTGTCGGATCTGGTACTGCTGGCGAAGAGCAAAGACAGTCAAATGTGGGTGTGTACACCCAGTAACAACAACGGTGGGAATTCCACCTCCACCTCAAATCACACACTCGTGCAGCTCCTGTTTCAGCACTTATCTGGAAAGAGTGAGAGGCGAAGACGTCGGCACTCTCACAAACCACCAATCAGTGGACAAGGCTCCACAGGAAAGAGGCTGCAAAAAGAGTTCAGACTAAGATACAGTTTAGTTTATGACTGAGAATATTACCTCCTTAGAAGAACGATATCTCGGCGACGTGGTGGAGGTGTCATCCTGCTTTTATCTGGGGTGAAGTGCAGATGATCGGTGACAGCTGTCATAGTTGATGAGTGACAGCTGTCACCTCGGCTGTTCCTGTGAGGCGGCAGCGCCCTCTCATGCCTGAAGGCCCGCACTATCGGCAGGGTGCCCTCTGGTGGTGGGCCAGCAGTACCTCCTCTTCTGGCGCCCACACAACAGCCACGTTCGGACTGTTCTTCCAGTTGTCAGATGTGTTACATAGGGCTATTGATGCAGCAATGACCAACATGGTTTTATCGGCCACTAATAAAATAAGACTTAGCCTAATCCTGATCCAGACTAACTTTAACTAGTGCAATAGCTAAAACACAGGGCAAAAGATACTTGCACAGATTAACTAATGTTCCATTTTACAGGAAAAATACATTGTTTTAAGTGACATTCTAGATATTTTGCAGGTTTTCCAGCCAAGTAGAGTAGTTATTTCCATGATAGCTTAATTACAAAAATACATGATAGCGTCTACAAAATTGGAAGTGATTAAATTGCTATTTGCTAATCACTCATCCATTAATTTTCTATACCCGTTTATTCCAATTAAGGGTCACCAGGTAGGTGGAGCCTATTCCAGCGGTCATTGGGTGAGAGGCGGGCCACATATAGACAGACAAACACATTCACACCTACGGCCAATTTAATGTTTCCAGTTCACCTATTTTCAATTTATTTCATTTATATAGCACCAAATCACAACTAAGTTACTCAAGTAAGGTCTAACCTTACCAACCCACAGAGCAAGCATACAGGCGACAGGAAAAAGTCCTTCTGAGGAAGAAACCTCAAGCAAACCAGACTCAAAGGGGTGACCCTCTGCTTGGGCCATGCTACCGACACAAATTACAAAACAATTCACAAAACGAATATACAGGAAATTTTGCTGGTGCACAGGACAGCGCTGCTCCAGTTGTTCCGCCATTTTCCTTGCAATGAAAATCCAACGAGAGACTCCACCCATCCTCACACAAAGGCTGCTTACCAGCAAATGATGCAATCGACAGGCGTGAAAAAATTCACGCATGCGCACGAAGGTTCAAGGTTGGCTCATGCAAGCACACGTGATTCAAATCCATCAGGTTTTTGAAAAAAATTAAAAGGTCAGATACTTTTCTAACAGACCTTGTACACCAAGATTAAACTCCCTAACCCTAACCCATTATATTAAATGTTTCAAATTAATTCAAAACCCTTTAAACCTGGCCCTCCAATAGTTTGGCATCTTGTCCAGGGTGCGCACCACCTCTCACCCTCTGACTGCTGGGGTAGGCTCCAGCCCCTTGTGACTCTTGATTGGAGTAAGTGGGTATAGAAATAAAGACATGAATGAATGAATGTAGAAATGTATAAAATTTTTAAAAAGCAGTGTATGAGGGCAGCGTGGTGGCCAAACGGTTAATGCACTTGTTTCCAGAGCAGACGGTTCGCAGTTCAAGACCACCCATGCCCATTTCTCCATATAATGTGAGCTATGTCAGGAAGGGGGATCCAGTGTAAAATGTGCCAAATCAATATGTAGGTCAGGTCTGCTATGGACCCCAAGTGGGGAAAAAAGTGAGAAACTGAAGGAAATGACTAGTTTAAACCATGAAAATATAGACTGGAATGGATGTGTGCGCCTCAATCTATTAGCGTCGCTCAGGACAGGAAGGTGCCATTACTAAGGGTGGAGTTGTGCAGATCATCAATAATAAACTGACCGCTTTTTTTGTACTAGTGTCGCTATTTCTTAACACATTTTAATAAATGTAGGCTTGTTTTAAAGCCCTTTCAAAGCTCTTCCAATGAACCTATGCGTGTGGGGGTGAAAAAAAAAATTCTATGTAAATGCAGAAATTTGGGGAAATTATGACAAACTGTGCTGCTTTTCTCTCTCTACTGTCGCTATTGTTAACAGATTTTAATAAAAGTAAGTTTGTTTAAAGCCCTTTAGTTGCTCTTCTAATGAACCCATACATGTCTGGTAAAAAAAAATGTTTTTTGTAAAGGGTGGAAATTTGGGGAAAATATGCCATTCTTGTTGGGAAGGTGTCGTAGCACGGACCCACAACAGGGGGCGCAAATGAACGGACAATGAATAAGCCAAAAAGGTAACAATTTAATGTTGCGATAATACACAACGAAACGTACTGTAATCTGCACAGTCAATTTAACACCAGGTGACGTGTGGGCAGGCTCGAAGATAGAAGACCCCCGACGAGAGAGAAGCTGCGTCCCACACGGCTTCCACCACCAATGGTCTGAAGAACACCAGAGCCGCCAAGTCCCGAGTCCCCAGGTGGCCTCTGTCTTCGGCTGTCGACCCTGGTACTGCTGGCAGAAAGCAGAAATATGATGAGTGAGTGTGAGTCCGCACACTCAGTAAATCCACAGTTAACAGAGGGAGGAAGCGCCTCCACCTCCAAGCACACACTCGTGCAGCTCCTGTTTGAGCACTTATCTGGGTGGGAGGTGTTGCGAAGCCGTCGCTGAACACCTCAAACGCCACCTCCACAGACGAGTCTCACCGACAGGAAAACGGCTGCAAAGAAGAGTTTAGACAGATACACAGTCTTAAGTTCACAGAGAAATTACCTTGGTAATGGTAGTCGATTTCTCGGCGGGGTGGTGGAGTTGCAGTCCGGCTTTTATGGTGGTGATGATGAACGAGTGACAGCTGGTGCAGAGGATGAGTGACAGCTGTCACTTCTTCTGGTCTGGCGCCCTCTCGTGCTTGGAGCCCGCACTCCAAGCAGGGCGCCCTCGTGGTGGTGGGCCAGCAGTACCTCCTCTTCAGCGGCCCACACAACAGGACCCCCCCCTCAATGGGCGCCTCCTGGCGTCCGACCAGGCTTGTCCGGATGTCTTGCGTAGAACTCGGCCAGGAGGGCCGGGTCCAGGATGAAGCTCCTCTTCACCCAGGAGCGTTCTTCAGGTCCATACCCCTCCCAGTCCACCAGATATTGGAAACCCGGCCCTTACGACAGACGTCCAGGAGCCTGCGGACTGTCCAGGCAGGCTCCCCGTCAATGAGCCGGGCAGGAGGCGGCGTAGGTCCCGGAGTACAGAGGTGCGAGGTGTGGTGTGGTTTGAGACGGGAAACATGAAAGACAGGGTGAATCCGCTTCACTGCGGATTCACCCTGTCTTTCCTGAGGTGGGCCTGGACCGAGGGCACACCGACCTCTCCCTCCACCAGTGGGAACAATGGGGGCTGGTACCCCAAACATGCCTCAAAAGGGGAGAGGCCGGTAGCAGACGAAACTTGGCTGTTGTGGGCATACTCGATCCAGGCCAGATGGTGACTCCAGGCCGCCGGATGCGGAGGTGACACACCGAAGGGCCTGCTCCAACTCCTGGTTGGCCCGCTCTGCCTGGCCGTTGGTCTGGGGTGGTACCCGGACGAGAGACTCACGGTGGCCCCCAGCTCCTTGCAGAAACTCTTCCACACCTGTGAAGAGAACTGGGGACCACGATCTGATACAATGTCCGATGGTATCCCATGCAGCCGCATGACGGGGTGGACCAGGAGGTCTGCCGTCTCCTGGGCCGTCGGGAGCTTCGGGAGGGCCACGAAGTGGGCCGCCTTGGAGAACCGGTCCACTATCGTGAGAATCACGGTGTTGCCCTGGGACGGCGGGAGGCCCGTGATGAAATCCAGGCCGATGTGAGACCAGGGGCGATGAGGCACTGGCAGGGGTTGGAGGAGGCCCGTCGTCCTCCGATGGTCTGCCTTGCCCCTGGCGCAGATGGTACAGGCCTGGACGTAGTCCCGGACGTCGGTTTCCAGGGACGCCCATCAGAAGCGCTGCTGGACTACTGCCACGGTCCTATGCACTCCGGGATGACAGGACAGCTAGGACCGTGGCAGTAGTCCAATACGGCAGCTCTTGCCTCTGGTGGGACGTACAGTCGGTTCTTGGGGCCAGTCCCCGGGTCCGGGCTCCTTGTCAGGGCCTCCCGGACGGTCTTCTCCACGTCCCAGGTGAGGGTGGCCACGACAGTGGACTCGGGGATGATGGTCTCGGTGGGGTTCGACAGCCCCGCTTTGGCTTCTTCTTCGTGCACCCGGGACAATGCATCTGGTTTTTGGTTCTTGGTCCCGGGGCGATACGTGATCTGGAAGTCAAAGCGCCCGAAGAACAGAGACCAGCGGGCTTGCCTGGGGTCAGCCGCTTGGCGGTCCGGATGTACTCCAGGTTCCGACGGTCCGTGAAAACCGTGAAGGGCAACGATGCCCCCTCCAGCAGGTGTCTCCACTCTTCAAGAGCCTCCTTCACCGCAAGAAGTTCCCGATTGCCGACGTCATAGTTCCGTTCAGGGGGGGTCAACCTCCGGGAATAAAAGGCACAAGGATGGAGAACCTTATCAGCCTCCATGCTCTGGGACAGCACGGCTCCTATCCCTGAGTCAGAGGCGTCCACTTCTACTATGTACTGGCGATCAGGATCAGGCTGCACCAGAACTGGTGCAGTCGAGAACCGGCGTTTCAACTCCTGGAACGCGGCTTCGCACCGATCCGACCAGGCCAAGGGGACCTTGGTGGAGGTCAGGGCAGTCAGGGGGCTAACTACCTGACTGTAACCTTTAATGAACCTCCTGTAGAAATTTGCAAAGCCTAGGAACTGCTGTAGTTTCCTGCGGCTTGTTGGTTGGGGCCAATCTCTCACCGCCGCAACCTTAGCCGGATCAGGGGCGACGGAGTTGGAGGAGATGATGAACCCCAGGAAGGACAAAGAAGTGCGGTGGAACTCGCACTTCTCGCCCTTCACAAACAGCCGGTTCTCCAACAACCGCTGTAGGGCCTGACGTACATGCTGGACATGGGTCTCAGGGTCTGGGGAAAAGATGAGTATATCGTCCAGATATACGAAGATGAACCGATGCAGGAAGTCCCGCAAGACGTCATTTACCAAAGCTTGGAACGTCGCGGGGGCGTTAGTGAGGCCGAACGGCATGACCAGGTACTCAAAATGACCTAACGGGTGTTGAATGCCGTCTTCCATTCGTCTCCCTTCCGGATCCGAACCAGGTGGTACGCGTTTCTAAGATCCAATTTAGTGAAAATTTGGGCTCCATGCAGGGGCGTGAACACTGAATCCAACAGAGGTAACGGGTATCGGTTGCGAACCGTGATCTCGTTCAGCCCTCTGTAATCAATGCATGGACGGAGTCCGCCGTCTTTTTTACCCACAAAAAAGAAACCAGCACCCATCGGGGAGGTGGAGTTCCGGATCAGCCCGGCAGCTAAGGAGTCCCGGATGTAGGTCTCCATTGATTCGCGTTCCGGACGTGAGAGGTTGTACAACCTACTGGACGGGTACTCAGCGTCCGGGACCAAATCGATGGCACAATCATACGGTGCGGGGGAAGAGTGAGCGCCAGATCTTTGCTGAAAACGTCAGCAAGATCATGGTACTCCTTTGGCACCGCCGATAGATTGGGGGGAACTTTGACCTCCTCATTAGCCGTAGTGCCGGGAGGGACCGAGGATCCTAAACACTCCCGTGGCAGGTTTCGCTCCACTGCGTGACTACCCCGGACGGCCAATCTATCCGGGATTGTGCTTCACCATCCATGGAAAGCCCAAAATCACTCGGAGGTAGAAGGTGTTACATGGAACACTATCTCCTCCCTGTGATTCCCAGACACAACCAAAGTCACTGGTTGTGTCTGATGTGTGATTAATGGAAGCAGGTTGCCATCTAGTGCTCGCACCCGCAATGGTGTCGGCAGAGCCACCAGAGGGAGCCCTACTTGCTTTACCCATCTGCTGTCCAGCAGATTCCCTTCAGACCCCGTGTCTACCAGTGCTGGGGCGTGAAGGGTTAAATCCCCACAAAGGATTGTTACTGGGATTCGTGCAGATTTGCGGGGTTTTCCCGCATGCGTGTTATGGCCCACCCTTAGCCCAGTTTCTAAGGATGGGCGTTGTAGTTTGACCATTTGGGGGCAGTCCCTCTGCATGTGCTCGCAAGAGCCGCAGACAAAACACTCCCCGCGGGCCAGCCTCCTTTGTCTGATATTTGATCTTAATTTGGCCCTGCTCGTGTCCCTAGCCTCCTCAGCAGGGGGAGCTGTAGCCACACGGAGCTCTCTGGCAGTGAAGCGTGGGGACAACGTCACCTTGTCGGAACCGGAAGGGGGAGGGACGGCTCGTGCCCGGTCACGCCCCCCGGCCTGCTCCCGACGATGCTCGTTTAAACGGTTGTCTAAGCGTATAACTAAATCGACAAGCCCGTCAAAATCCTGCGGTTCCTCCTTAGCCAGTAGGTGCTCCTTAAGGACCGGGGACAGTCCATTTACAAAGGCGGCGCGGAGCGCAACGTTATTCCAGCCGGACCTCGCCGCCGCGATGCGAAAGTCGACTGCATACTCGGCTGCGCTACGGCGCCCCTGTCTCATCGACAGCAGCACGTTCGAAGCGGTCTCGCCTCTGTTGGGATGATCAAACACTTGTTTGAACTCCCGTACAAACCCAGTATAAGACGTTAGGAGCCGTGAATTCTGCTCCCAAAGCGCCGTAGCCCATGCGCGTGCCTCTCCTCGAAGCAAATTAATAACATAAGCCACCCGGCTAGCATCTGATGCGTACATGACAGGGCGCTGTGAAAAGACGAGCGAACACTGCATGAGGAAGTCCGCGCACGTCTCGACACAGCCCCCGTACGGTTCCGGAGGGCTTATGTATGCTTCAGGGACGGTGGGGGGGGTTCGTTGAACGACCAGTGGAACATCTGATACAGGCCCAGGACCAGCCAGAGGAGTGGCTGCAGCAGCGCCCTGATCGCGCGCTTCCACCCTGGCGGTGAGAGCCTCCACCCTCCGATTAAGGAGGACACTCTGCTCGGTCACTAAATCTAACCGAGCCGTGAAGGCGGTTAAGATATGCTGCAGCTCACTCAACACGCCTCCCGCTGATGCCTGCGCTCCTGGCTCTTCCATTGGCCGTTCAAGCTCGGGTTGACGCCCCTCGGAATCCATGACGATGGCCGAGAAATCCTGTTGGGAAGGTGTCGTAGCACGGACCCACAACAGGGGGCGCAAATGAATGGACAATGAATAAGCCAAAAAGGTAACAATTTAATGTTGCGATAATACACAACGAAACGTACTGTAATCTGCACAGTCAATTTAACACCAGGTGACGTGTGGGCAGGCTCGAAGATAGAAGACCCCCGACGAGAGAGAAGCTGCGTCCCACACAGCTTCCACCACCAACGGTCTGAAGAACACCGGAGCCGCCAAGTCCCGAGTCCCCAGGTGGCCTCTGTCTTCGGCTGTCGACCCTGGTACTGCTGGCAGAAAGCAGAAATATGATGAGTGAGTGTGAGTCCGCACACTCAGTAAATCCACAGTTAACGAGGGAGGAAGCGCCTCCACCTCCAAGCACACACTCGTGCAGCTCCTGTTTGAGCACTTATCTGGGTGGGAGGTGTTGCGAAGCCGTCGCTGAACACCTCAAACGCCACCTCCACAGACGAGTCTCACCGACAGGAAAATGGCTGCAAAGAAGAGTTTAGACAGATACACAGTCTTAAGTTCACAGAGAAATTACCTTGGTAATGGTAGTCGATTTCTCGGCGGGGAGGTGGAGTTGCAGTCCGGCTTTATGGTGGTGATGATGAACGAGTGACAGCTGTGCAGAGGATGAGTGACAGCTGTCACTTCTTCTGGGTCTGGCGCCCTCTCGTGCTTGGAGCCCGCACTCCAAGCAGGGCGCCCTCTGGTGGTGGTGGGCCAGCAGTACCTCCTCTTCAGCGGCCCACACAACAATTCTGTTCATTTCCTGTGATGTTTTTTTTCCTGTCATCATAATTCTCAATGGATTTTTATAAATGAAGCCTTGTAAGTTGTATTCAAGCTGATTAAAAGCTCTAATGAGCTTAATAATGCCTGGATAAAAAAATCCTTATGTATTAAAATATAAATCTGAAGTATGCCTTCCCATTATGGTCATTTATCTTGCTGCTTTTTCCACTGTAATATTATTGCTAGTCTTTTAATGACAACAACATATATATGATTTTTACTAACATTTTATTCCAAGTAGATAAAGCCATTCAGAATTTATGACTTTTGACCCTCAGTCAGGGTAAAAAGTATCTCGTCCATCCCCTCCAACCACACTGTTAAAATTTAAATGCCGCCTGTGACCACCATGTACAAATCATATTAAACAACTGCAAGTATATATATGTAGACATAAATATATTTAATCATTTTTGTTTCCGTATATGCATGTGAACGCAGCTTAATGAAAAGAACTTATAGCGTTGAGTTATACTCTCAGTATATCGATATTAAATTGCGACATAACGACTTTAAAATAGACATTTGTTTTACATAATTACATTAAGGCTCTTGTACAGTTCATTTTAGTATTGGAGAATTTGTTTTTTTAGTTGGTGCAGTTGATGGCGAAGCACTGGCTGCCTTTTTTCCTCTCATTTCGCTTCTGTTTAACAGGTGCCTTAACTGGCTCAAGGTGCTCTCTCCACCCTTAGTAATGGCTGCCGTGCGGCAGGCCGCTAGTCACGTGACGTCAATTCCAGTCTATTTCCATGGTTTAAACCACTCTATCCTTAGTATACAACTGTTTAAAAATAAGTTAAAAGTTTGTATCCCTCATAATGCAAATCTGACATAATTTCCTTGAAATTTACCTTTTACAATTAATTTATTATCAATTAGACCTAATGATTAATTTTCTTTCATTAATCTTTTATCTGTTGCAGTCTTATATTCAGTTTATCCAGTCATTATAATTTTAATGTCATGTAATTCAGTGAGTCATGAAAATTATTGTAAAACAGCTTTTTGCTTATGCTTCTTTAAAATTTTAAATAACGGAAATGTTATCTCACAGCACTTAAGTGCTGACGTCGATCTGCTATTTTCGTAGAACTCATCACTCGAGATGGAGTTGTGAGTGGAAACCAGTCCGCTGTCCATGTCAGGGCAGTGTAGCGGATGTTTATGTGCACTACATTTTAAAATAACATGGTCTTGAATTATTGAAGTGAGAATAAAATCAAGATGCTTTTACTGTGAATTCCAGTATACTGATCTAGGATTTCAGGTGTTTCTTTAGAGTTTTGACGGTCTTCAAGCATCAACACCTGCTGCCAAAGAAGCAAAAACAAAGGGAAAGAATATTGCGAATGGCAATGGCATAATGCAATCTGCAACCTCGCCACTAGATCACACTAAATCCCACACAGTGTAGCTTTGTGTACAGAATTTAAAATATGATCAGAAATAAAATTAACTTATTTTATAAAATCAGAATATATATATATAAACAATAAACATAGTCCATGGCCCCGCCCCACCACAGCTTTTCTTCTTTGGTATGTTGTTATGTATAAAGGCCTACTGCATCAGAAAAAGGATGTTAATGTAACAGAGACTGGGGAGTTTCGTTCCACTTGCTCCTTGTGTGGTTTTCACTAAGTCCATGGCTCAAGAGCGCCCTCTGTCTCTGCCAACTATATAAACCTTTTAGGCAGTGGTACCGCCTTATCAGTGTATGAGAGAGATGCTCAAGGTGAGTTGCAGAGCACAACACTGTTAGCAATTTATTTTGTTTTATTTCACAATTGGTAGGATATGAAGCTGTAACTGATTAGTACTGTATGTATTAGTGATGTCCATATCATTTACAAGTGTATATATCTTGGTAACATATATTCAACTACTTGTTTATCCCCACACTAACTTGTGTTGTAGTGTGCTGCGTGAGTGAGACACCGAGCTGTGATGTCTGACCAGTTTTCTGTTTTGTTTTGAATAAACAACCAAATTCTGAAGCAAGCTTCCTGATCTTCAATAAAATCACAACGCAGAGTCGAGGGGTTTACTGAACCAGCCCAGTTGCATGAAGTACAATTGAGCGCGGTTACACTGGGGCCGTGATTGTATAGTGCAACCGCTACATTAACATCAAATTAAGTGGTACAAAATAAGCATTTGAGTTGATTATCTTGTGTGCCCCCACTGAACGAACGTACTGAAAATTACGGGTAGGGTAAAGGAAATCGATCAGACCTCACATTTATCAGGGCTGTGCGATATGACCTAAAATTCATATCGCGGTATGTCCGCTGAAATAAACAACAGCTTTGCAAATATCAGCAATAGAACTGCTAAGTGCGGAAGACACTCCTCAACTAAGAGAGAGACACGCCTCAGCTCACCTCACCCCCCCCCCCCAGCAAAGGAGCAGTTTTCCTGGATTGAAAAACTCCACAGGCCTTATCGTGATTAGATGGTGGAGTCTACCGTAGGCCAAATTTACAGTGTTCCATTTAAATCAGATACACCAGCTCTAACATTTATCATTTTAATATCTGGACAAATTAGGTGTTATATGAAAGGTCTTGGGGTCTACTAACTTTTGCTATTGAATAAATGTTGGTTGTGTCATTGGTTATGAAAATATAGGCCATAAGGTCACTTGTACTCGAAGAAAATCAAAATTCATCACCTTTCCGACTTAAAATGCTGTTGTGGCCAAACCAGTTATAGATTTTCAGCTGAACTTTCAGATGTTTTAAGGCAGGCATCAGTAATGTTTTTGACTGTGAATAATTAAGAGGGGCGTCACACTTAACCCCTTTGCACCTATTCTGCACTTCTGTTTCTGCACTTATGGCCAAAAAGTGTGCTTCCTGGGCCTCATGTATTTTTAAGTTCATTGTTACCACAAAGCCACTGTGCCACCATGGTGGATTAGTGGTTAGCACTGATGCCTCATGGCAAGAAGGTTGTGGGATTTCTTCCTGCCCTTTCTGTGTGAGGTTTGCATGTATTCCCATGTCTGCGTGGGTTTCCTCCCACAATCAAAAACATGCTGTGGAACATCTACCAGGGTTCAACAGATGGAAATTAGCCAGAGGCTATAATCTGGTTTGTTTACTTCGCTGTATGGTGATGCACATCAACTTACACTATCCCTTCACATGTGAATAAACTTAACTTATCATCATACAGCTTTTTCAGCCTAAAACACTTGGAAAAACCACCTGTTGTGCTAACTGTGAAATTTGTGATTCATTATGACCTTTTCTTTCAGCATAACCTCACTGTGTTCTCATCATGATGTGCTCTGACTGTAAAGATTTAAAAAGTCTTAGTCTTCTTATGACTCTTAAAACATGATTATGAGTCCACTGGAGGGTAGCAGTTTCAAACTGGACTCATTTTAAACTACTCACATGTAGTGGGGGGCATAAATAACAATTTAAAACAGAAGAATGTGAATGAATGAATTTGCTCCAGTGTGCTCCATCTTGAAACCACCAGACCTATTATACAGCAAGATGAAAGAAAAAAAGACATGATGTACAGCTGTAAGGTGCCACACTACAGCGTTTCAGGAGTGAGGACATTCCAAATGCTGCTTTTCTCCATGAAGGCACCTCAGCTTCTTTTCACAAACCAAGAACACAGTGAACAGGCTGCAGCCTACGTAACAGCTCCTTCTCAAAGCTCTGATGAACTGGCTGAACATAGTGTCATGCAGAAAGGACATTGACTCTCCTAGTGAGAGCACATTTGAATTTCCAAAAGTACAATAAAAAAAGCTTGTATTACTCATGCATTAGTAATTGTGCTGCGTAAAGACTGCAGCAACCAGCTCAATAATGCAATGATGACTAAAATATCATAAAATATAAGTGTCTGACTAACATATAGACGATAGCTGTGCATCACCACATGGATCATCTGAAAATCACACTGTCAGGTTTATTTGTAGCTCGTTTTTTTCTGTGTGGCTGCATCACTCACTCACTCATCACTCACTCACTCACTCACTCACTCACCCCTACATCAGTTATCAGCCAGTGGCCATTTTATCAACTGGTCTATAGCGCCATCTTAAGGCCATAAAGTAGAAACACAAGAACATAAAAATCCATTATTAATACAAGAAAGCTGACCAAATCTATAGGCTCCATTCTTCCATGTTCCCTAATGCAGCTGAAATTCTGCATCTTCTTTAAAAGACAGTGCTTCTCTGTGCCACTCACGAAGCTGTGTGACTGGTGATGCAACAGAAAATCTGCATGGTGCAGCTTCTCCAATCAAGCCTCAGAAGCAATGATCCTGACATTTAGTTTGTCCAAATGCTACTTATGGCAACTGAAAGTGAAGGAACTGTGTATAACATTCAAGTCAACTCAAATCTGGGAGCATACAAATCCATGACACCATGGAACTGTTTTGGGTTCTGGATGGCAACCACCCAGGCTGACAACCAGCACATCCCCACCTCCTCACTGTGTATATAAATGGTTGTATGGGTAATGGGATTTTTTTTTAATTTATATTTGTTTTACGTTATTTGAAATCAATAGACTGCATTTCTCCAGTGCTTTTAAATATGATGTAGATGCCAAAAAGTGCTTTACAGTGATGCTTCACATTCACACAATCATACATACACACATCAGTGTCAGTGTACACATGGTGCTCAACTGCACACTGGGACCAACTTGGGGATTAAGCACTTTGCCCAAGGGACCTTAGTGATTTTGTTGTGTGATGTGGAAATCAAACCAAGGATCTTCTGGTCACAAGCTCAACTCTGTAACCTCCAGACCATCATATCCCTAATTAAATCTACTGAACTGAAATTAATCAGAATTAAAAGTATAGGTTTATACTACATGCACGTCTTAATTCATTTCATTTCATCTCCACTGTGCTGGTGTGCAGAGGCCAAATTACAAAACGTGTTCCCATAATTATGGAACTGGCTGTATATACTCAGGGCAATAACTGGTTGTACATATTTTATATGTGTACACCTCATATGAAAGTATCATTGTTCAGGACCTACTGCATATAATACTCCTGTATCCTGGACTGAACAGCGCCACCTACAGGAGAGAATCGTCAAACCTGAGTGTGTCATTTGTTGTTAGCTGTGCTGGTTTTTATTGTTCTGCCGATAAGCTTCTTTAAAATGTTCCAATTTTCTTTTGCGTTCACCCATAAGTATAATTTTTTTATACATTTTCTATTTTATATTCCAACAGTTGTGTGGATGGTGTGTAATGAATTAACAACACAAATATAGTAGGTCTTTGAAACTTACTTTAAAATATATATCCATTTAAAAAAATCCTCTGGAGCCGCCACGTTAGACTCATGAAATATGAACCACTAGATGTCAGAAAAGAGGAACAAATTCCACAGAGAGGTTAGGTGGTTAATGATTTCACACACTAATTTTGCAATTTGCAACAATAGTCACAGCCTGCATATCTCAATGGAAGTCTGTCTTGTACACCCCGTGCACACATGACTTTCCTCTGAAGTGCGATATCCCTAACATGCTGTTGATATATCAGTCCTCCCCCTCTGTCTTCCCACACCTCACCAGCATGCCACACACCCCAATCAGCAGCACTGACGTCATCAGGCCTTTTGTTGTGGAACAAAGAATGTTCAGGCATCTGTTTTCAGGAGAAATAAAGACACTGGGCAGCACGATCGAGAGGAAAAACCCTGAAGCACGTGTAAAAATATGAGTTCAACCAAGGTGAGCAGTGAGAACAATCAAACCCAGACAGAAAAGCACAATACAATCACATTTGAACCATCTGAAGCTAGTTTCACGCTTCCTGACGTTGCTAAATTTTTTTACACTTTGCCCTATTGTCATCTCCAAGAGTTGTGCTTTGTTTTTACAAGGCGGAGCTGGTATTTCCTGTATATCCTGCTCAGTTAACACCAGCCACCAGTCTTTCCATTTGCTTCTTGTGACTATATTTTCAAAGACACAGCTACGTAGTACTAAGTAAAAAGTAAGTAAGTCCCTTCGGCTGCTCCCTTGTTTGCACTCGGGGTCGCCACAGCAAATCCAAGGTGGATCTGCATGTTGATTTGGCACAGGTTTTACGCCAGATGCCCTTCCTGACGCAACTCCACATTACATGGAGAAATGTGGCAGGGGTAAGTACATATTGCCAAATCAGATCCACTGTGGAAACAGGAAAGATTTTGCCTTCTATAATGCATGAGGATGTCAGAATTCCATTAGTGATGATGAATAAGTAAAGAGCTGAGATGCAGTCATGAAGCAGAAATCTACTTAAGGGGAATTCCTCGAAGGTAACATGATTACTGATTCAAGGGTTATTAGTTTGTTCACATTTGATATTCCTAATAGGAGGCGCAAATTCTCATTCCCAAATCTTCATATTTTTACGCTTGGTCAGTGCCCCTTTAAGACACTATGGGACAAATTACACAGAGCTGTCATGGGGAAATGCATTTTTTTTAACAGCGATATCATTTCTCTTTACATCACACAGATCTATCTTCTTCACTTCCACATCATCAGGCAGCATTCATCTATGTTTTGTTTACGGTTATGGTCATGGTTAAGGTTAGGGCCCATTCACACCATGCTGTGAAGCGGCTGGCACTAGCTGATGTAGCAGATACTCAAAAATGTCTGAAATGCCCAAGCAGGCTCGCTGCAGTGGTCCAAACTTTGTGTCTTCAACGCAGGTCGACGTAGCTCAGCGGTGGGCGACGTTGTGCTGGCAGAGCTTGATGTTTGGCTACGTACATTGACTTATCATAGGGTGTAGGTGAGATGTCACATGTTTGAGATGTGACGGAGCCTGTTCAAATGTGATGTAACTCTGCGATTGTGTCACATGCTCCTGATGCGTTGTCAAGACAGATTTGACATATTGCTTCACATTTCTTCATATTTCTTCATGCCCAAGGGATCCAGAGGAGGTGATGTGTCCAGTAAAGCCTCTGATGTCAGCTATGGGGAAGGCTGGCGCAGGCGAGCAGAGAAATAAATGTAATAGCGGAGGTGACGTAGTGGTAGCGGAATTCAACTCTTATCGGTATTTTAGCATGAACATCGAAGACTTTAAGCATGTTAAAATATATCTGGGACCACGATGAACATCAGTGTTGCCCGACTGATGTCGTCTTAGACCTCGCCACTGGTCACCATTAACCAACTTTTCACTGTACGTCGGCAAACGCAGAGCTAATCATGAGAGTGTGAAAGCGCCGTTATGGTTCAGGTTAGCATTTCCCTGCATGTCATATAGTGACAAAAAGAGGCTTCCCAACTCGTCACATATTGACATTCTGTCAAAATGAACCATTTGAGCCAAAATGCGATGAGTTGGGTGTGAGATTGTGTTGCTTTCATTTCATGATGTACTGCATTTTAAGGTATTTCTTCTTTGTAATTCCTAGATGGCAAAATTGTAATATCACAATGTGTGTGTGATTTCTAGACTTTGTGTAGAATTGGTATTGAAGTTTAATCTTCAGCATCTTTGCAGATGTGTGCTGGGCTGTAATAGTTCTGAGCACTTTTCTGTCATGAATATTAATCTTAAATGTTACTGCCGTATTTTCTCTCTGTGCCCGGTTCCAAACGTGAGGCTGCTCGTGCAGACAGGCATCTGGAACATCCTTTCTTTCAGCAAGAATGACCACCTTCTAGTGCTGTTTAAGTAGCTTGGAAGGCTTTGCATTCTTGTGGCAACGCTCGCTGAAATCCACAGACCTGGAAACAGCCAGATCTCATGGGTGAATACACCTTTAGTCCGGTCACTCCAGTGCTGATTGGTAGTAGGTATGAGAGACCTGCACCGTCTAATGGTGTCAGATATCACCCCTGTCAACATGCTTATTATGAAGCTCAGATTTGTCTGTTGTCGAATCTACACTCCAAAGACGGTGAGTCATCACACAGTGAGGGAGGCGTTTTCCACACAGCTTCGCTTAGTGACTGAAGACTAGCCTAGAGGTGATCCTCTGCTGGTCATGGATGACTTCCATATGGCCACGTTATCCAGGTTCCAACTTGTAGAACACTACTGTTGAAAATGTTACTGCAGTACTGATGGCGTAGAAGAGAACAAGTCCATTCACATTCTTCTGTTTAAGATGATGGACACTCCTTCTGACCTGTATGGTCAGTACAAGTAGTACCCGTTTCGGGAACCCCAACTGCAAACCTCCTTTACCTTCCCTTCAAGTGGAATCCCACAGAATGTTTTTTATGTTGTGTTCCACATTCAAGTTCAAACTGTTGAAGTTTTTTATACAATCTGGGTGGAGTACTTGTAAGCATGGACACAATAAATGACGCAAACTGAATGTGGGAGTTTTTCAGCAATAAGACCCTGAAATCTGCCAAGAATTACAATGAAGTCACTGATGTTCATATGAGGAGGTGGTTCATCTCAGAGAGTACTCCGAATATCATCCAGAGGATTTGCAGTGTATGACTTAGAAGTCAATTCTGGGCTGTAACTGGGTAACTGTGAAAAAGTTGTGATGTCACAAGTAGGGAGGCTGTGAGCAGATGACACCATCAGTGGTCCAACGGCTCTCAGGCTGCTTTTATAAAAAAAAAAATCAAAGCATTGCATTCCTCCAAAATCTACACTTTGTAACACTGCAGTCATTGCAAGTGAAGATACAGTCCTGACAGATGACTCTACTGTACTGTCCTGTTGGACCAGCTACTTTGAGCAACTCTATAAGGCTGATCCACCTGCCAGAACATTGGACATCTCCATTGTAGGGTACTTATGGATGATCTTCCAGTCAGAAGTAAACCACTGAATGTCAGTGAGATTGCAATGGTGATGAAACAGCTGGGAGTGGGTAAAGCTGCAGGAATCTGCAGTACTGGGGCTGAGCTCCTTTTTCGGGAGGTGAAAATGTTTTCCCTGTGCTGTCAGCAAATGTGTAGAGGGTACCAGCAACTGGAAAATGTTCAGCTGAAGCCTGTCTCATTTGCTGTAGCAAATAGATGGCTATGTTTGGAAGGTGGGTATGGACCAGTGGTCTGCCTGGGTGGTTGCTGATCAGGACCCAGGGAGGTTCTATACCGTGTTGGATGTGGTGACATGTACAGCACAGCACATGCTCCCAGATCTGACTTGTACAGCAGAGATGCTCCAGCGTTTTCTGCCATGCCACCCTTTGGATTCAAAAAAAAGAAAAAAACTACCAGGCCTGCATTCCCCAAAAAATCTAAATAGGTCCTAAATAGGTCATATACTTCAAAATTATTTAAATCAGTTAAGTATGATTAGTATGATGGCACATTATCTGAATAAAAAGTAAGACACACAAAGGGGTTGTATTTAGTCAGTTGATTATGGGTGTGTTTTGGGTATAACATCAATTAAACCAGTCAGACTGATTCCTGTGAAGCTCTCGATCTTCGTTCCTACTCTTATCTATGGTCATGAGGATTGGATCGTGACCAAAAGAACTAGATCGCGGGTATAAGTGGCCCGAAATGGACTTCCTCAGGAGGGTGGCTGATGTCTCCCTTAGAGAAAGTGCGAGAAGTTCGGTCATCTGTGGGGAGCTCGGGGTAGAGTCGCTGCTCCTTCACATTGAAAGGAGCCAGCTGAGGTGGTTCGGGCATCTCGTAAGGATACCCCCTGGATGCCTCCCTCCTAGGTGTTCCAGGCACTTCCATCTGGGAGGAGACCCCAGGGAAGACCCAGGACTATATGGAGAGATTATATCTCCACACTGGGGAACGCCTCGGGATCCCCCAGTCAGAGGTGGTTAATGCGGCACGGGAAAACAAAGTTTGGGGTCCCCTGCTGGAGCTGTTGCCTCCCGTGACCCGGTTCCACATAAGTGGTTGAAGATGATGATGATGATTAGTGTTTCATGTGAACATCCTAAAAGTCACACAATTCTGTCTGTGTACATACAGAACTACTCGCTGTAACCAATACTTAGGCCTAAAATGCCATGTTTTTGACCTTTGAAAAGTAGTAGGAGTCTTTAGCTGAACCCATTTGAACTCATATGTGCTTTGTATGACACACGCATTCTGTGGGAGGCAGACTTACTGTTCAAGTGTTAAACTGCTCGTGTTCTTCCTGCTTGGAGCAGCAGCTCATTCTATTTAAAGTCACAGAAGCACACACATTATTACAGGCCTGAAATTATTATCACTCCTTCAGTAGTTCTGTGCTCCCAGTTTGTGAACCGCTGTTGCACAGAGGTGGTGACTTGCCCGCTTTGCACAAGTGCAGCGGCACATAATACGTGCAGCTGATTTTTCACCCCTTCAAATTTTCATTCGAAAATCGCCCAAAAGAATGGTCAGTCATTAACTCAAGGCTTCAGCACTGACACAAAGTCAAGATGACATTAAGTAACAATTTTGTGGAGTTTAAGAAACAAAACAAACACAAGTTTTTCCCTAAATATAGAAGTAATCCAATGGCAATATTTATATTACACACTATTTTCATAACATATTACAACCATTATTACCTGTGTGATATAATACCTATATGACTTCTCACTCCTTGGAATGTGGCCACTCCTGTACTGATGGCACAAAATATTATCAGATTTATTGTAAAACAACAGCCTATATAACATTTCCGGTCTGATATTTTCCCATATCAGACCATTACCATGACAGTCGGTCTGGATTGTGTATCACATTCGTTACAAACCAGAAAGCTAAAACCAAGTCGGACATGAACATACTCCATAAATATCTAAACAGCATCGGAGAAAACACACAGATTGAAAGTTTACCAGCTAACCTGATCATCTTTTAAGCCAATTCATTTATGGAGGTGAAGAAAGCAAACAAGTCTCTGACTATGAGCCCATAACCTTCAGCAGCTTTCATATTCGGGTGATACCGTAAGTTTGCGTGTTTATATATATAATAGCCATATAATAAAATTATTAACCTTTTGTATGTTAAGGCCCAGTCACACGGCACTTAACGAAGGGCAACGAAGCCCTAACGAAACAAGAAATCTGGACTTTCACTGACTTTCGTTGGCATCGTTTAACCTTCGCTCAGCTTCGTTCCTACAGCGGTCGCTTCGTCAGGACTTTCAAACTGTCGGAAAATTTGAACAAAGGGCAACAAAAACATAAATTCATCCGTATTTCGTTTTGCTGTCATTCTTGACGGTTTCTTATCGTTTGCTTCGTTTTTGTAACGTTAGCCTTTCGTTTGACTTTGTTCAACCAGCTGAATGTTTTCACACTGTACAAAAGCCGGTTTTTGAGCGCTTTTGTGGAGGAGCTGCAGCTCCGTCCCAGCTCCGAGTCCTGGAACGCAGAGATACAGACACACACTGCTCCAGCTGTGGCTTCAGGCGCGTTTCATTTAAAGCTTCCTGATCAACGTTGGCTTCGGTTTCGTTTCATTCCTCTTTCGTCCCTTTTGCGCTCTTGATTCGCAGGCTATTCGGTGATAAAGCTCATTCGTCGGCCTTTTCTCAACGAATTGTGATTTTGTTTTTTGTTTTGTTTTTTACTTTTTTCCCTTCGTTCAGGAATTGTTGTGTGCCGTGTGACTGGGCCATTATATAGGCTGAGCAGAGGTCAGTGGATTTAAAATTTAGACCCTCCCAAAATACTCCACACAGCGATGGGGACATTACATTAACCTATTGATACTTTTAAAAAATACATCAAATGTTTCAGAAAATAATTCACTCATTTCAAATACTCAATAAACTAAATGAAACAACTGCTTCAGTTTTAAAACGGTCAAAAACACTAAATTAAACAAATCTGTTAAACTCAAAAGGCTTCCTGTTAATTCTAGAATAGAATTTAAAATTCTTCTTCTTACTTATAAGGTTTTGAATAATCAGGTCCCATCTTATCTTAGGGACCTCGTAGTACCATATCACCCCAATAGAGTGCTTCGCTCTCAGACTGCAGGCTTACTTGTAGTTCCTAGGGTTTGTAAGAGTAGAATGGGAGGCAGAGCCTTCAGCTTTCAGGCTCCTCTCCTGTGGAACCAGCTCCCAATTCAGATCAGGGAGACAGACACCCTCTCTACTTTTAAGATTAGGCTTAAAACTTTCCTTTTTGCTAAAGCTTATAGTTAGGGCTGGATCGGGTGACCCTGGACCATCCCTTGGTTATGCTGCTTTAGATGTAGATTGTGGGGGGGTTCCCATGATGCACTGTTTCTTTCTCTTTTTGCTCCGTATGCATCACTCTGCATTTAATCATTAGTGATCGATCTCTGCCCCCCTTCACGGCATGTCTTTTTCCTGTTTTTTTCCCTCAGCCCCAACCAGTCTCAGCAGAAGACTGCCCCTCCCTGAGCCTGGTTCTGCTGGAGGTTTCTTCCTGTTAAAAGGGAGTTTTTCCTTCCCACTGTTGCCAAGTGCTTGCTCCTAGGGGGTCGTTTTGACCGTTGGGGTTTTTTCATAATTATTGTATGGCCTTGCCTTGCAATATGGAGCGCCTTGGGGCAACTGTTTGTTGTGATTTGGCGTTATATAAGAAAAAAGTTGATTGATTGAAAAGACAATCCCTCACTTGATTGTGCCGTCTAAATAATTTCCTTCAGGATAAATAAAGTTGATCTTATTGTTATTCTTATTCCAACTCACCCTGGCTCTGAAAGGAAATGACAGATGACAATCTGACTGGTTTAAGTGATGTTATACCCAAAACACACCCATAATCAATTGACTAAATACAACCCCCTTTGTGTGCCTTACTTTTTATTCAGATAATGTGCCATTTAAGTAGCAGTGGAGTTAGACACAATGTGCTACACACTTTAGCCATATGCTACAGATTGCAAAATTGTGCCCTTAATACATTTAAAATGCACTTTTCTATTTTATTGTAATATTTATACATGTCAAATGTACTTTTCTATTTTATTGTTATATTTACATGTCCCGTATTCATGGGACTATATTCCATATTTTTTTGTTTTTGTTTCATTCACTCATTTTCAACCGCTCATCTGGAACCGGGTCATGGGTTTGTTTTTGCCCATTTGAGTTTTTTAAATGTTCTTTTTCTATATTTTATAATTGTACCTTCATGAGTTGTGTGATTTTTGTGTATCATTCTAATAGTTCTTACTGTATTTTTTTTTTATCACATTAATGCATAGCACCTTGTAACAATGCTTTGAAAAGTGTTCTAAATAAATAATAATAATAATAATAAAAGACCCTTTGGCTGTTCCCTTGTTTCTTCACTCAGGTCACCACAGCAGATCCAAGGTGGATCTGCATGTTGATTTGGCACAAGTTTTATGCCAGATGCCCTTCCTGATGCAATGCCACATGGAGAAATGTGGCAGGGGTGGGGTTTGACCTGGGAACCTTCCACACTGAAACCAAGCGCACTAACCACTGGGCCACCACCCCTGCCTAAAAAGTGCTCTAAATAAATTATCACATTATAAATAAAACATTTGTTTCAGATATTGATTCCCCATTTTGAAACAATTAAAATATTCAATGAAACACATGCTTCACAAAATCATTCACTGTTTGCAAACCCTTGAAATGCTGACTGAAAAATATTCAGTATTTCAATATGCTCAAACAATATAATGCACAGCTAGTGGACAGCCCCCCCCCCCCCCGCCTATGATTTTCTGTCTCCGCCCCTGCATTGTTCGTTGAGGCTCCACCTGTGCCAGCCGGCGTGGCTCTTGGTGCGGCACTGAGCGGGTTAAGTCTGACACTGCATGCTCTGAACCTCTGCTCCCTCCCTCTGTGCGCTTTTTTTCCTTCTTCTTCCGTGGGGTGGGGGTGGGGGTGCCTTTACCATCTGCAGTCCAGCTCTTCCATTCGTCAAATACGCGCACAACTAAAGTTTGACGATCAGAACGCACAGCGGCGCTTTAGTGTCGCGTTCAGGATCCGGATCTCTGGTGATGTTCACTTCTGCGCACTGAACGTTGTTTTCTCTCTCTCTCTCTCTCTCTCTCTCTCTCTCTCTCTCCCTTCTCTCCTCCTTTCGTCTTTCCCAAAATCGTCGGGAATGTCGAATGAGGGACTGGGTTCTTGTCCTCTGACTCCCTGAGTTGGGACCCTTTGACGCGCCATGGCATGAAGGTAAGACGCAAAGTGAACCAGTGAGTCTGAGCTTCGCCCTTCGGTGTTTTTGCGCCTTTGACGCGGTTAACTTTTAAAGTCGCACACAAAAACTGAGTCACTTCATTATACGATCGTCCCGTTTGACGCAACGTGTCCGATCCAGGCCCGTTCATCCTGTTCTGGGACACAGGGCACCTCAGACTAATAAATGGATCAATACCTGCTTTTTCCCCCACTCCTGACACAGGACGCAGTAAAACCTGACGGCTGTAGGCCTGATCTGGGATCAGTGGCGCACAGTTCTTGATCTATCTGTGAACACCAGGATGCGTTTGACAGATTACTGGAATTCTTCTAATCCGTCATCATGACAAAGTCATGACTTCAGCTCTAACTGTGCTGAGAGATAAGTGGGTTGAGCTGCCTCTAATATGTGATTTATACCCAATCCAGAGCTCCAAGTCATGATAATTTCATTATAGATGAATATATCTGCTGTTTTTCAATTAAGTGATTAAAAATACAAAACGTTACCCATAATCTGAGGCAAAATCTTCAAATTTTCATTAAAAAGTCAGTTATTCAGTTTACACTGAAATCAGAGAAATGGAGCAACTCATCAACTTTGAGAATCTGGAACCAGAGAACGTTTGTTTGTTTGTTGCCAATTTTAAATGATTGATTTGATAAAATGTTACAATCTGCCAAGGATGTAATAAAATCATCTGAATTATTTTCTGTCTGTCTGTTAGCAGGATTACATCAAACTACTGCACGGATTTTGATGAAATGTTCACCAAGATAGATATTAGGCCATGGAAAACCACATTGTTTTTGTGATTAAATAGCAGATTGCAGTATCTTGATCAGGCGAACCATTCTGGATCAGTGTGCACATTATTGTACTGTGTGTGGAATCTGGATTCCAGTGAAGTCCGGGTCACGATGTGAATCGTGTATCTTTTATTTTGAGTCCTTGTCACCCCTTGGTGGATGTCAGAAATCTCAGATTGCTCTTGTTGATAGTGTATTTGTGTCTTGACTGGGGCAAATGTAACTGGATCAGAGCAGAAATCTGTCCATATGGGGGTTTAATTGCACCTTGATCACTAGGGTGTGACAAACTTTATTATCCACTCTACTTGCTTGAATCTTAGCCTTTTGCTGAGTCCAGTATCACGATCCTAGAGAGTAATTGCAGTAATTTGTAGCTGTTGCTGCAGGTCTGGATGTGGATGTGTTACTTTCCAACTGTTTGTCCGGTATTTCCAGTTGCTCTGTGGTAACTCGTTCTTCTCGCACATTGGGTTTAATACAGGATCAGAAATCTGCCACTGTTGTGAAAGTGTAGTGACACGGACCCACAACAGGGGGCGCAAATGAACGGACAATAGAAGGAGTCAAATTTGAACACTTTACTGTTGTGAATGCCACAACCACACACAGCAGATTATAGAATGATACAAAGTCAATGGATAAAGGTGTCGTGTGGGCAGGCTCGACGATAGGAGACGTCCGTCTAAAGAAGAACCGGAACCACACGGTTTCCTCCGCCACCGAACCCGAAGGATACTGGAGCCGCCAGGTCCCGAATCCCCAGGTGGCCACCGTCTCCGCGTGTCGGATCTGGTACTGCTGGCGAAGAGCAAAGACAGTCAAATGTGGGTGTGTACACCCAGTAACAACAACGGTGGGAATTCCACCTCCACCTCAAATCACACACTCGTGCAGCTCCTGTTTCAGCACTTATCTGGAAAGAGTGAGAGGCGAAGACGTCGGCACTCTCACAAACCACCAATCAGTGGACAAGGCTCCACAGGAAAGAGGCTGCAAAAAGAGTTCAGACTAAGATACAGTTTAGTTTATGACTGAGAATATTACCTCCTTAGAAGAACGATATCTCGGCGACGTGGTGGAGGTGTCATCCTGCTTTTATCTGGGGTGAAGTGCAGATGATCGGTGACAGCTGTCATAGTTGATGAGTGACAGCTGTCACCTCGGCTGTTCCTGTGAGGCGGCAGCGCCCTCTCATGCCTGAAGCCCGCACTTCAGGCAGGGTGCCCTCTGGTGGTGGGCCAGCAGTACCTCCTCTTCTGGCGGCCCACACAACAGCCACGTTCGGACTGTTCTTCCAGTTGTCAGATGTGTTACATAGGGCTATTGATGCAGCAATGACCAACATGGTTTTATCGGCCACTAATAAAATAAGACTTAGCCTAATCCTGATCCAGACTAACTTTAACTAGTGCAATAGCTAAAACACAGGGCAAAAGATACTTGCACAGATTAACTAATGTTCCATTTTACAGGAAAAATACATTGTTTTAAGTGACATTCTAGATATTTTGCAGGTTTTCCAGCCAAGTAGAGTAGTTATTTCCATGATAGCTTAATTACAAAAATACATGATAGCGTCTACAAAATTGGAAGTGATTAAATTGCTATTTGCTAATCACTCATCCATTAATTTTCTATACCCGTTATTCCAATTAAGGGTCACCAGGTAGGTGGAGCCTATTCCAGCGGTCATTGGGTGAGAGGCGGCCACATATAGACAGACAAACACAATTCACACCTACGGCCAATTTAATGTTCCAGTTCACCTATTTTCAATTTATTTCATTTATATAGCACCAAATCACAACTAAGTTACTCAAGTAAGGTCTAACCTTACCAACCCACAGAGCAAGCATACAGGCGACAGGAAAAAAGTCCTTCTGAGGAAGAAACCTCAAGCAAACCAGACTCAAAGGGGTGACCCTCTGCTTGGGCCATGCTACCGACACAAATTACAAAACAATTCACAAAACGAATATACAGGAAATTTTGCTGGTGCACAGGACAGCGCTGCTCCAGTTGTTCCGCCATTTTCCTTGCAATGAAAATCCAACGAGAGACTCCACCCATCCTCACACAAAGGCTGCTTACCAGCAAATGATGCAATCGACAGGCGTGAAAAAATTCACGCATGCGCACGAAGGTTCAAGGTTGGCTCATGCAAGCACACGTGATTCAAATCCATCAGGTTTTTGAAAAAAAATTAAAAGGTCAGATACTTTTCTAACAGACCTTGTACACCAAGATTAAACTCCCTAACCCTAACCCATTATATTAAATGTTTCAAATTAATTCAAAACCCTTTAAACCTGGCCCTCCAATAGTTTGGCATCTTGTCCAGGTGCGCACCACCTCTCACCCTCTGACTGCTGGGGTAGGCTCCAGCCCCTTGTGACTCTTGATTGGAGTAAGTGGGTATAGAAATAAAGACATGAATGAATGAATGTAGAAATGTATAAAATTTTTAAAAAGCAGTGTATGAGGGCAGCGTGGTGGCCAAACGGTTAATGCACTTGTTTCCAGAGCAGACGGTTCGCAGTTCAAGACCACCCATGCCCATTCTCCATATAATGTGGAGCTATGTCAGGAAGGGGATCCAGTGTAAAATGTGCCAAATCAATATGTAGGTCAGGTCTGCTATGGACCCCAAGTGGGGAAAAAAGTGAGAAACTGAAGGAAATGACTAGTTTAAACCATGAAAATATAGACTGGAATGGATGTGTGCGCCTCAATCTATTAGCGTCGCTCAGGACAGGAAGGTGCCATTACTAAGGGTGGAGTTGTGCAGATCATCAATAATAAACTGACCGCTTTTTTTGTACTAGTGTCGCTATTTCTTAACACATTTTAATAAATGTAGGCTTGTTTTAAAGCCCTTTCAAAGCTCTTTCCAATGAACCTATGCGTGTGTGGGTGAAAAAAAAACTTCTATGTAAAATGCAGAAATTTGGGGAAATTATGACAAACTGTGCTGCTTTTCTCTCTCTACTGTCGCTATTTGTTAACAGATTTTAATAAAAGTAAGTTTGTTTTAAAGCCCTTTATTTGCTCTTTCTAATGAACCCATACATGTCTGGGTAGAAAAAAAATGTTTTTTGTAAAGTGTGGAAATTTGGGGAAAATATGCCATTCTTGTTGGGAAGGTGTCGTAGCACGGACCCACAACAGGGGGCGCAAATGAACGGACAATGAATAAGCCAAAAAGGTAACAATTTAATGTTGCGATAATACACAACGAAACGTACTGTAATCTGCACAGTCAATTTAACACCAGGTGACGTGTGGGCAGGCTCGAAGATAGAAGACCCCCGACGAGAGAGAAGCTGCGTCCCACACGGCTTCCACCACCAATGGTCTGAAGAACACCAGAGCCGCCAAGTCCCGAGTCCCCAGGTGGCCTCTGTCTTCGGCTGTCGACCCTGGTACTGCTGGCAGAAAGCAGAAATATGATGAGTGAGTGTGAGTCCGCACACTCAGTAAATCCACAGTTAACGAGGGAGGAAGCGCCTCCACCTCCAAGCACACACTCGTGCAGCTCCTGTTTGAGCACTTATCTGGGTGGGAGGTGTTGCGAAGCCGTCGCTGAACACCTCAAACGCCACCTCCACAGACGAGTCTCACCGACAGGAAAACGGCTGCAAAGAAGAGTTTAGACAGATACACAGTCTTAAGTTCACAGAGAAATTACCTTGGTAATGGTAGTCGATTTCTCGGCGGGGTGGTGGAGTTGCAGTCCGGCTTTTATGGTGGTGATGATGAACGAGTGACAGCTGGTGCAGAGGATGAGTGACAGCTGTCACTTCTTCTGGGTCTGGCGCCCTCTCGTGCTTGGAGCCCGCACTCCAAGCAGGGCGCCCTCTGGTGGTGGTGGGCCAGCAGTACCTCCTCTTCAGCGGCCCACACAACAGGACCCCCCCCTCAATGGGCGCCTCCTGGCGTCCGACCAGGCTTGTCCGGATGTCTTGCGTAGAACTCGGCCAGGAGGGCCGGGTCCAGGATGAAGCTCCTCTTCACCCAGGAGCGTTCTTCAGGTCCATACCCCTCCCAGTCCACCAGATATTGGAAACCCCGGCCCTTACGACAGACGTCCAGGAGCCTGCGGACTGTCCAGGCAGGCTCCCCGTCAATGAGCCGGGCAGGAGGCGGCGTAGGTCCCGGAGTACAGAGGTGCGAGGTGTGGTGTGGTTTGAGACGGGAAACATGAAAGACAGGGTGAATCCGCTTCACTGCGGATTCACCCTGTCTTTCCTGAGGTGGGCCTGGACCGAGGGCACACCGACCTCTCCCTCCACCAGTGGGAACAATGGGGGCTGGTACCCCAAACATGCCTCAAAAGGGGAGAGGCCGGTAGCAGACGAAACTTGGCTGTTGTGGGCATACTCGATCCAGGCCAGATGGTGACTCCAGGCCGCCGGATGCGCGGGGTGACACACCGAAGGGCCTGCTCCAACTCCTGGTTGGCCCGCTCTGCCTGGCCGTTGGTCTGGGGGTGGTACCCGGACGAGAGACTCACGGTGGCCCCCAGCTCCTTGCAGAAACTCTTCCACACCTGTGAAGAGAACTGGGGACCACGATCTGATACAATGTCCGATGGTATCCCATGCAGCCGCATGACGTGGTGGACCAGGAGGTCTGCCGTCTCCTGGGCCGTCGGGAGCTTCGGGAGGGCCACGAAGTGGGCCGCCTTGGAGAACCGGTCCACTATCGTGAGAATCACGGTGTTGCCCTGGGACGGCGGGAGGCCCGTGATGAAATCCAGGCCGATGTGAGACCAGGGGCGATGAGGCACTGGCAGGGGTTGGAGGAGGCCCGTCGTCCTCCGATGGTCTGCCTTGCCCCTGGCGCAGATGGTACAGGCCTGGACGTAGTCCCGGACGTCGGTTTCCAGGGACGCCCATCAGAAGCGCTGCTGGACTACTGCCACGGTCCTATGCACTCCGGGATGACAGGACAGCTTGGACCCGTGACAGAAGTCCAATACGGCAGCTCTTGCCTCTGGTGGGACGTACAGTCGGTTCTTGGGGCCAGTCCCCGGGTCCGGGCTCCTTGTCAGGGCCTCCCGGACGGTCTTCTCCACGTCCCAGGTGAGGGTGGCCACGACAGTGGACTCGGGGATGATGGTCTCGGTGGGGTTCGACAGCCCCGCTTTGGCTTCTTCTTCGTGCACCCGGGACAATGCATCTGGTTTTTGGTTCTTGGTCCCGGGGCGATACGTGATCTGGAAGTCAAAGCGCCCGAAGAACAGAGACCAGCGGGCTTGCCTGGGGTTCAGCCGCTTGGCGGTCCGGATGTACTCCAGGTTCCGACGGTCCGTGAAAACCGTGAAGGGCAACGATGCCCCCTCCAGCAGGTGTCTCCACTCTTCAAGAGCCTCCTTCACCGCAAGAAGTTCCCGATTGCCGACGTCATAGTTCCGTTCAGCGGGGGTCAACCTCCGGGAATAAAAGGCACAAGGATGGAGAACCTTATCAGCCTCCATGCTCTGGGACAGCACGGCTCCTATCCCTGAGTCAGAGGCGTCCACTTCTACTATGTACTGGCGATCAGGATCAGGCTGCACCAGAACTGGTGCAGTCGAGAACCGGCGTTTCAACTCCTGGAACGCGGCTTCGCACCGATCCGACCAGGCCAAGGGGACCTTGGTGGAGGTCAGGGCAGTCAGGGGGCTAACTACCTGACTGTAACCTTTAATGAACCTCCTGTAGAAATTTGCAAAGCCTAGGAACTGCTGTAGTTTCCTGCGGCTTGTTGGTTGGGGCCAATCTCTCACCGCCGCAACCTTAGCCGGATCAGGGGCGACGGAGTTGGAGGAGATGATGAACCCCAGGAAGGACAAAGAAGTGCGGTGGAACTCGCACTTCTCGCCCTTCACAAACAGCCGGTTCTCCACAACCGCTGTAGGCCTGACGTACATGCTGGACATGGGTCTCAGGGTCTGGGGAAAAGATGAGTATATCGTCCAGATATACGAAGATGAACCGATGCAGGAAGTCCCGCAAGACGTCATTTACCAAAGCTTGGAACGTCGCGGGGGGCGTTAGTGAGGCCGAACGGCATGACCAGGTACTCAAAATGACCTAACGGGGTGTTGAATGCCGTCTTCCATTCGTCTCCCTTCCGGATCCGAACCAGGTGGTACGCGTTTCTAAGATCCAATTTAGTGAAAATTTGGGCTCCATGCAGGGGCGTGAACACTGAATCCAACAGAGGTAACGGGTATCGGTTGCGAACCGTGATCTCGTTCAGCCCTCTGTAATCAATGCATGGACGGAGTCCGCCGTCTTTTTTACCCACAAAAAAGAAACCAGCACCCATCGGGGAGGTGGAGTTCCGGATCAGCCCGGCAGCTAAGGAGTCCCGGATGTAGGTCTCCATTGATTCGCGTTCCGGACGTGAGAGGTTGTACAACCTACTGGACGGGTACTCAGCGTCCGGGACCAAATCGATGGCACAATCATACGGTCGGTGCGGGGGAAGAGTGAGCGCCAGATCTTTGCTGAAAACGTCAGCAAGATCATGGTACTCCTTTGGCACCGCCGATAGATTGGGGGGAACTTTGACCTCCTCATTAGCCGTAGTGCCGGGAGGGACCGAGGATCCTAAACACTCCCGGTGGCAGGTTTCGCTCCACTGCGTGACTACCCCGGACGGCCAATCTATCCGGGGATTGTGCTTCACCATCCATGGAAAGCCCAAAATCACTCGGGAGGTAGAAGGTGTTACATGGAACACTATCTCCTCCCTGTGATTCCCAGACACAACCAAAGTCACTGGTTGTGTCTGATGTGTGATTAATGGAAGCAGGTTGCCATCTAGTGCTCGCACCCGCAATGGTGTCGGCAGAGCCACCAGAGGGAGCCCTACTTGCTTTACCCATCTGCTGTCCAGCAGATTCCCTTCAGACCCCGTGTCTACCAGTGCTGGGGCGTGAAGGGTTAAATCCCCACAAAGGATTGTTACTGGGATTCGTGCAGATTTGCGGGGTTTTCCCGCATGCGTGTTATGGCCCACCCTTAGCCCAGTTTCTAAGGATGGGCGTTGTAGTTTGACCATTTGGGGGCAGTCCCTCTGCATGTGCTCGCAAGAGCCGCAGACAAAACACTCCCCGCGGGGCCAGCCTCCTTTGTCTGAGATTTGATCTTAGATTTGGCCCTGCTCGTTCCCTAGCTCCTCACAGGGGGACTGTAGCCACACTGAGCTCTCTGGCACGTGAAGCGTGGGGACAAGGTCACCTTGTCGAACCGGAAGGGGGAGGGACGGCTCGTGCCCTGGTCACGCCCCCCGGCCTGCTCCCGACGATGCTCGTTTAAAACGTTGTCTAAGCGTATAACTAATCGGACAAGCCCCGTCAAATCCTGCGGTTCCTCCTTAGCCAGTAGGTGCTCCTTAAGGACCGGGGACAGTCCATTACAAAGGCGGCGCGGAGCGCAACGGTATTCCAGCCGGACCTCTGCCGCCGCGATGCGAAAGTCGACTTGCATACTCTGCTGCGCTACGGCGCCCCTGTCTCATCGACAGCACACGTTCGACAGCGCGTCTCGCCTCTGTTGGATGATCAACACTTGTTTGAACTCCCGTACAAACCCAGTATAAGCGTTAGGAGCACGTGAATTCTGCTCCCAAAGCGCGTAGCCCATGCGCGTGCCTCCCTCGAAGCAAATAATAACATAAGCCACCCAGCTAGCATCTGATGCGTACATGACAGGGCGCTGTGAAAAGACGAGCGAACACTGCATGAGGAAGTCCGCGCACAGTCTCGACACATCCCCCGTACGTTCCTGAGTGCTTATGTATGCTTCAGGGGGACGGTGGGGGGGTTCGTTGAACGACCCGTGGAACATCTGATACAGGCCCAGGACCAGCCAGAGGAGTGCTGCAGCAGCGCCCTGATCGCGCGCTTCCACCTGGCGGTGAGAGCCTCCACCCTCCGATTAAGGAGGACACTCTGCTCGGTCACTAATCTAACCGAGCCGGGAAGGCGGTTAAGATATGCTGCAGCTCACTCAACACGCCTCCCGCTGATGCCTGCGCTCCTGGCTCTTCCATTGGCCGGTTCAGAGCTCGGGTTGACGCCCCTCGGAATCCATGAACGATGGCCGAGAAATCCTGTTGGGAAGGTGGCGTAGCAACGGACCCACAACAGGGGCGCAAATGAATGGACAATGAATAAGCCAAAAAGGTAACAATTTAATGTTGCGATAATACACAACGAAACGTACTGTAATCTGCACAGTCAATTTAACACCAGGTGACGTGTGGGCAGGCTCGAGATAGAAGACCCCCGACGAGAGAGAAGCTGCGTCCCACACAGCTTCCACCACCAACGGTCCTGAAGAACACCGGAGCCGCCAAGTCCGAGTCCCCAGGTGGCCCTCTGTCTTCGGCTGTCGACCCTGGTACTGCTGGCAGAAAGCAGAAATATGATGAGTGAGTGTGAGTCCGCACACTCAGTAATCCACAGTTAACGAGGGAGGAAGCGCCTCCACCTCCAAGCACACACTCGTGCAGCTCCTGTTGAGCACTTATCTGGGTGGGAGGTGTTGCGAAGCAGTCGCTGAACACCTCAAACGCCACCTCCACAGACGAGTCTCACCGACAGGAAATGGCTGCAAAGAAGAGTTTAGACAGATACACAGTCTTAAGTTCACAGAGAAATTACCTTGGTAATGGTAGTCGATTTCTCGGCGGGGGAGGTGGAGTTGCAGTCCGGCTTTTATGGTGGTGATGATGAACGAGTGGACAGCTGGTGCAGAGGATGAGTGACAGCTGTCACTTCTTCTGGGTCTGGCGCCCTCCTCGTGCTTGGAGCCCGCACTCCAAGCAGGCGCCCTCTGTGGTGGTGGGCCAGCAGTACCTCCTCTTCAGCGGCCCACACAACAATTCTGGTCATTTCCTGTGATGTTTTTTTCCTGTCATCATAATTCTCAATGGATTTTTATAAATGAAGCCTTGTAAGTGTATTCAAGCTGATTAAAAGCTCTATTAGCTTAATAATGCCTGGATAAAAAATCCTTATGTATTAAAATATAAATCTGAAGTATGCCTTCCCATTATGGTCATTTATCTTGCTGCTTTTCCACTGTAATATTATTGCTAGTCTTTTAATGACAACAACATATATATGATTTTTACTAACATTTTATTCCAAGTAGATATAAAGCCATTCAGAATTTATGACTTTTGACCCTCAGTCAGGGTAAAAAGTATCTCGTCCATCCCCTCCAACCACACTGTTAAAATTTAAATGCCGCCTGTGACCACCATGTACAAATCATATTAAACAACTGCAAGTATATATATGTAGACATAAATATATTTAATCATTTTTGTTTCCGTATATGCATGTGAACGCAGCTTAATGAAAAGAACTTATAGCGTTGAGTTATACTCTCAGTATATCGATATTAAATTGCGACATAACGACTTTAAAATAGACATTTGTTTTACATAATTACATTAAGGCTCTTGTACAGTTCATTTTAGTATTGGAGAATTTGTTTTTTTAGTTGGTGCAGTTGATGGCGAAGCACTGGCTGCCTTTTTTCCTCTCATTTCGCTTCTGTTTAACAGGTGCCTTAACTGCTCAAGGTGCTCTCCTCCACCCTTAGTAATGGCTGCCGTGCGGCAGGCCGCTAGTCACGTGACGTCAATTCCAGTCTATTTCCATGGTTTAAACCACTCTATCCTTAGTATACAACTGTTTAAAAATAAGTTAAAAGTTTGTATCCCTCATAATGCAAATCTGACATAATTTCCTTGAAATTTACCTTTTACAATTAATTTATTATCAATTAGACCTAATGATTAATTTTCTTTCATTAATCTTTTATCTGTTGCAGTCTTATATTCAGTTTATCCAGTAATTATAATTTTAATGTCATGTAATTCAGTGAGTCAATGAAAATTATTGTAAAACAGCTTTTGCTTATGCTTCTTAAAATTTTAAATAACGGAAATGTTATCTCACAGCACTTAAGTGCTGACGTCGATCTGCTATTTTCGTAGAACTCATCACTCGAGATGGAGTTGTGAGTGGAAACCAGTCCGCTGTCCATGTCAGGGCAGTGTAGCGGATGTTTATGTGCACTACATTTTAAAATAACATGGTCTTGAATTATTGAAGTGAGAATAAAATCAAGATGCTTTTACTGTGAATTCCAGTATACTGATCTAGGATTTCAGGTGTTTCTTTAGAGTTTTGACGGTCTTCTAATGCTGTATTACTGCTTTGGTCACACATTCAGGTTAGAAAAACAGAGGGCGTGCACTGCCTCTGTTTGCAGAAACCAAGGTAAAACACTGATTTCAACTGTTGACCTGATTTCAACTGTTGACTGGTCAGGTGGAATAGTCCCCTGCAGCCGCGTACTGTAGGGAGAATATTATTTGTTTTGCAGGGTAAAAAATGCTTGGTGAAACTGTTGGAAAAAGGCTGTTAAGCTGGCTATTGATTACCTAGAACGGATGTGCTGAACATGTTCCCAGAGATAAATCTTCAAGTTGTCTCAAAGAAAAGTGAGCCTAGGGTTTGAGTTTCATCGCTTGGAGGTTCGGAATTGTTCTCTCCTTACAAACACAGTTACTGAGTGTAAAGTGTGAATGAATGAAATAATACATGAAATATTTTCTGTACAACCCGATACGTATGTTTTCATTTAAGGCTGTAGCTAACGATTTTTAGAATCGGTTCCTGTGCTTGGGGAAAGTCTAGTAGTTGGGGCAGATATGTGAAAAAGATGTTCACTTCTGGCAGAAAGTGTGAAATTTTGCATACAGGGGTATTTTCAAATGCTGAATTCAAAAATTGCCCGATCCAAGCGGTCTGACCACTGGGTTGGCTGCCATCTTGAATTTCAATATGGCTGTTATGTTCAAACACTGATAGTCATTATCTTGGTTTCTAAAGGACACAGGCAGTGATGCCGGTAACGCGTTACTTAGTAACGCGTTACTCTAATCTGACCACTTTTTTTTAGTAACGAGTAATCTAACGCGTTAATCTTTCCAAATCAGTAATCAGATTAAAGTTACTTCTCCATGTCACTGTGCGTTACTATTATTTTTCATTCTGGGTCGATAACAGCATTAAACTTGGTCCGTGGGCAGGAGGTCGGGGTTTGACTGAACTGCCCACTTTAAGCGAGCTGTGAGCTTTAATCCGCGGTTTTTTGCAGCTGCTCAACTCGTCCTCACCTCTTAAAGCGCGGTGATCAGCACACCTGCACTGAACTTTACAAAGACATTTTTATACTTTTTTTCCTCCTTTATTTAGAGCTGAGCTGAGCCGCTCTGTATCTGGTCGTTAAAACAGCTGATCCTCCGCGACGCGTCAACAACTAACACTATTTTCCACTCAAATGCACCTAACTCCTTTCTGAGGACCACATGATGTGAAAACGCAATAAAACTTTCTTACCTGTAATCTGGTCCTGTTTTCTGCATAAATAAATGTTATCCATTCTTTGTGCTCAAACGCCAAAGCAGGGGCGAATCTAGATGGAATGGGGGCGTGGGGCAAGGATGTGCCCCCCTCCCCCACAACACCCCTAGATTAAAGGGTGCAATTTTGAAGCAGTTTTTTACTACAACTATATTGCTTAAATAATAATAATTTCGACAAGTAAAATGTTTAGAGAGAATTTAAATGTTAGAAAAATGTTAGAATTTATAGTTACCTTTATAAACAATGTAGGCTCGAAATTGCAAGTTTTACTGTTACAGTGCTGTCAACAGTTAAATATGAGGTCAAGAAAGAGGTCTTTATTTTACTTTTTATAAAACAAGTATTTATTTTCATTGAAGTCAAGAAAGGGTGACTATAAAGTGAGTTTTGGCAAAACAGGTATCATTGTCATGTTGAGGTGGCAGAGGGTTGTTGTCGGCAGCTGGGAAAAGTAACTAAAAAAGTAACTAGTAATCTAACTTAGTTACTTTTACAATTGAGTAATCAGTAAAGTAACTAAGTTACTTTTACAATTGAGTAATCAGTAAAGTAACTAAGTTACTTTTTCAAAGTAACTGTGGCAACACTGGACACAGATTACTGACATTTGGTACACAAGGTTGTTTTGATATGCTGAATTAATAATACAGTTATTAATACATACTAATTAATACATTAGTTATTAATACATAATACAGTTAAGGTCCCATAAAGTAACATTAGGTTATCATCTCTGACATCAGAAAAAAGTGATGTGGGAGTGCAGATTTTTATTTATTTATTTATTTTTATTAGAAACAGGTACATACAACATAATTTTAAACCTCAAATAGGACACCTACAGCACCTGCATACCAAGTGAGGAACTGAAAGTATCAGATATTTTAAAAATAAATCTTGTTTCCATGTTGGATACAGTCAGTGTACTGCACACTAGTAGTGTGATAAACATGTGTACTGTGTGTGAGTGACAAGGGCAACTGACTGTGATTGTCAATGGCCGCTTTTGGTCAAAGCACACTCACCACCTAATGGACATGCCAGTTCTTGCACCAGCTGTACTGCCGTCAGTGAAATTCTGCAAAATGAAAATAAATAAATAAATAAATTGATGTGGGCCGATTTTGACATGTGGGTGGGGATGATAAACTAACATTTGTTTGTTTTTGTTTTTTTATGGGGCCTAACTTAATTCTACTCACTTGCCACCAGACACCATCAACACAAGTCCTGAAAAATAAAGAACAATTAAGAAATTATTGAAATGAAGAGTGTCAGGCCTATTGTTATCTAAAGCTTCTATCGCCTTCGAAAATATTATTGCATTATCAACAACCTGAAATAGACTCTTTAACAAGCCTTTCACATAGGAACAGCTACCTGAAAATTGAGAAAAATGACAGGTTAAGGTATGTCATTTTAAGTGTAAAATATCTGCCTAATTTACCTAGAAATGTACTCAATGATATTCTACGCCATCAAAGTATTGCTGCATATAATTTGGATTTCATCAAAACCAACAGATTAAAACCTGTTTCACATTGTTAGCCTGTTTACCCAGGACTTCTCCTTCAGTTCATTAGAATTGGTGTCCCAGGAAAGCCTGCATTTTACATGGATTAGTGGAGCAACACACTGAGCTGTCCTGACTCCTACTGACAAGCTGTCCTACTGACATTCAAAGGTGATGAGGTGTCAAAGACTGGAGTATGAAATCTAATGAACCAATAATGTCGACGGCCATCCTTAATTCTCATTTTGCGACTGGATCCCTTGGGAAAAGTGCTTGGATCCGGGCAAGATCTGAACTCAGCATACTTCAAAGATTCTGTATGCAAATTTACATACTTTCTGTCAGATGTGAACATCTCTGCAATTTTTGTTACATATATGCCCCACTATAGGAATTGATGATGGATAGGGCTGGATTCCATCCACTCACTAAAATGCAATGGATGGATGGATGAGTCCATCCCTTCCTGTTTGTTAACATAACTAATAATATAACGCAATGCTAAAAGACCCTCGCCCGTATGAGCATTGTGTTCTTTATAATTTACAGTTGTTTAATTAATTATTAAGATCTTATTGTCTTATGTACAATTTGTACATGTTCAGTAATGCCCCTTTATCAATCAATCAAAAACAATATTTACCTATTAAGAGCAGAAGTTGTGCAAATCAAGGAATTGTGCATTTGCAGATTTTAATGACACAAATGTAACTCCATATAAAGTTAGCTTTGACAGTATGCACACTATCGTGTGCAAAATGTCTTGTCAATGACTCCAGAAGTGTTATCAGGTTACATAAACAGCAGTTTCAGTTTTAGAAGTGTTTATTTCTCACTAGCTGTTACATAATATATGACACAGAAGATATATTTACACACAAACAAAACAGAGTTTTGCAACTACCTACCAGCGTGTGACGTCACCATGCTAACATCTGTGAAATGGCTTGTAAATACGTTCAGAGGTGTTATTAGGTTCCAAAAACCCAAGAATGTTTCCTGTAAATTTGAAGACCTTGGCAGTAATAGGACTGGACTTATGCTGAGCACAGACAGATGGACAGACGGACGGATGGATGGACAGACAGCCTTTGCAATATCTGGTGGCCATATTTGATGGCCTTGGGTAAAAAACTATAAGCTCAATCATCTTCCAATATACCACATTAAAAAGGCATATAATGAGGGCAAACCCTTTCAAATCTGGCGAACTTTGATGCACCACTTTGATGTCTGCCACCTGCTGGATACTTGATGGAGTAGAAGCATGGTGTCACTGAGAGAGATGGACTGTTTGCTCATAGAAATTTACTAAATTAGAGAAATAAAGTGTGACATATGGTTTGTCAATGAAACAATTCCTGTAGCATTTTTGTGCTAAAATTGATTTTCTTGCTGTTTTTGGATTTATTAGGGACCAGACTGGCTGAAAATGATGGGGTTCAAATTTTCAGACTGCTGCCCCCTTCTTCAAGGAGGGAAAATATTAGTACGGGGTAAATCTAAAATTGAGTCAAATTGTGTTTTAATGTACACTACATGTTTGTCTCTATAAGGATTGTAAAAAGTATATACGAGGTCTGCTAGAAAAGTATCCGACCTTTTTATTTTTTTCAAAAACCATATGGATTTGAATCACGTGTGATTGCATCAGCCAAGCTTGAACCTTTGTGCGCATGCGTGAGTTTTTTCACGCCTGTCGGTTGTGTCATTCGCCTGTGAGCAGGCTTTGAGTGAGGAGTGGTCCACCCCTCTCGTCTTTTTTTTCATTGGTTGATGTCCAGCTCTTGTGATAACCAGAGAAATTGCACACGATGGTCACGGATCCATTCAGCCATCCGTTTAGAAATGAAATGGTCGTTCAGCCTGTCGATCGCGGCTCGGAGCGCGGCGCGCCATCAGCCGCTGTGGGCCGTCCTTAAAGCGATAGTAACACTCCTTAATCTCTCTGAAGCCCATAAAATTTTCACCGAAAACCATCTGAATTTCTCGAATGGTGTCCACTTGGATGTGCCTCACAGTTTCTCACAGTGGCAGTCTCTGAGCCATTCCTAAACAATGAAAAAAACGACGAGAGGGGTGGACCACTCCTCACTCAAAGCCTGCTCACAGGTGAATGACACAACCGACAGGCGTGAAAAAACTCACGCATGCGCACAAAAGTTCAAGCTTGGCTGATACAATCACACGTGATTCAAATCCATATGGTTTTTGAAAAAAATAAAAAGGTCGGATACTTTTCTAACAGACCTCGTATTTGCCTACATTCCAACCTTTAGTTAAAGTGGTTGACAGAAATGACAGACCAGCAAACTCTTCCTACCGACTTTTGTCCTTAGCTATTGCTTACAATTTGATCATAAGAAAATGTTCCAAAAGCCAATCCCATCCAGTGTTTCACTTGCCTGAAATCTGGAATAAAGAGCAGATTTTTACACTGCATCATTAAACCAGTTTCAGTGTCCAGCTATAAAAAAAGCCTCATCCATACTGTACAGAACTGGTTCCAGCCTTTTCCATAAGCATGGTGGGTGACTGACATGTCCCACCCATCTGAACCCAGGGAGCCATCACTGTCTGCACGTTACACTTCAGGCCTCATCACGTCTTGTTAATCGATAAGGCAACATAAGTGTTGTCCACACACCCAGTAATGGTTCAAGGTCATCCAGGGGAAAAATGTACCCGATGCTCAGATTTTGTTGAAACTCGTGACAAGTTGTTCGTATTGTCTCATAGGATCCAAAATGTACTATTGTACAGTGTGTGGCATTTGGTTGGATAATTAAACAGCAAAATGTATCAAGGGTCTACATGGTCTATGGGGGTCACCAAGACATTCCCTGGATGTTGCAAATGGCACCATCACCAAATCAGTTAAAATGCATTTACTGTTTCAGTGTGACAAGAGGAATCATTTGACACCACTTTCAATAACATCTGAGCATTCACCCTAGGATGACGTTAAACCTTTAAAGCCCTAAGAACCTAGAAAATCTATACCTTATTTTAATCTTCTCAACAAGATGGATATACTCGTATTAGTGTATATTTTAATGTAATTTAACTTGATTTTCAATTTACCCTTGTACTAACGTTTGCCCCCTTGCAGAAGAGAAGCATTGGTCTGAAAATTTGAACCCCGTTATTTTCTGACACTCCTACTGAAACCCAAACAGCAACAAAATCAATTTTAGCATGTATGCGTAGATCCTACGGGAGTACACACCATACCTCACTATTATTTCACAGCAGCTACATTGTATGTTAATGTCAAATAACAGTGTCATACCTCCACATAACCCTACAGGAAGGATTTTATTTTTATTTTTTATTTTAATGAATACAGCTGAAACAAACACACACATACACACACTCTCTCTCTTTCTTTTTCTTTCTCTCTCTCTCTCAACATATGTGTGGTTTTTAAGTTGCATGTAGTACAAAATGAGCTTGTTTGACAGTTTCTCTCATTTCCAAAGCCCAGATCTGGTGGTGCATTGCTGCTTAATACTAGTTTATTTTATAAATTTTCAGAAAATAGTGAGAAAAGCAAAAGTGCGTTGCAGTTTTCTAGAATTTAATTGATTGTTTTGTGTCATTAAATCTTAAAAGATATTTACAACAAAGAAAATGAGACAATCTGCTTGTTTGAGAAGCTGAAACCAAAGTTTAGCCTTCTTTACTTTGTAAATGACAAATATATAATTGTTTATTAAAATCATTCTCACTCATTTTTTGGTAAATTAATTAACTGACGAATTTGAAGGGAAGGATGGAAAACAGATTTTTATTTAGAATCTTGATGTTGTAATTTCAATAAAAAAAATATATATATATTTCCTTTCCAGGAGGGGCAGTTGTCTGTGTCAGCCAAGTTGCAAAGAGAAGGACGACTTCACAGCATTCTCTCGTTGAACGGATCTCTCCTGAGTCACTTGGTTAACCTTGTCCAAGGCAGCACAGAGGGCTGTCTGCTGTCAGATTATCCTTTGCCACGTGTGAAACTCTGCTGCCATCATGCAGACCTCATCGCTACGCCGCCAGATGAAAAACATGGTCAACAACTACACAGAGGCTGAGATAAAGGTGCGAGAAGCCACATCCAATGACCCATGGGGCCCTCCTAGCTCCCTTATGTCTGAAATTTCGGACCTGACCTTCAACGTCGTGGCTTTCACCGAGGTTATGGGTATGATCTGGAAGAGACTGAATGATCACGGCAAAAACTGGCGGCACGTTTATAAAGCGTTGACTCTGCTGGACTACTTGATTAAAACGGGCTCCGAGCGTGTGGCCAAGCAATGTCGGGACAACATTTACACCATCCAAACATTGAGAGATTTTCAGTACATAGACCGGGATGGAAGGGACCAAGGGATCAATGTCCGGGAGAAGGCCAAGCAGCTGGTAGCTCTGTTACGGGATGAAGACAAGCTGAAGCGCGAGAGGAGCCAAGCGAAGAAGACCAAGACACGAATGGCCGGAACCTCCAGTAGCTTAGGCTCTGGATCGCTGCCCCCTGCATACCCAGGCCGCCGCACAAGCCAACCCACCTCTTCAGGGTGCTATGGAGATGATGGCGCCATGTGCACAAGCTCACCATCCTCATTCCGCTGTGAGTAGCAGAAACATGACATGCATTCACTGAAGAGTTGGTCACTTGTTTCTCTTATTTGCCCAGTTTGAGATGATCTGGACACCAGAGGTGGACACAATTCAGCTAACGGCCAGTTAGTAAAGGGAACGTTTTCATGAGCACATCACTTTTCATCTAACTTTGAAACCCATTAGTGGACCAATTAACTTCCACTAAATTTAGGTCCGTTAACTTTAAGTCAGCTAATATTTTTTAAAGTTTAATGGTCAGAACTGTTTGCAAACCCTAAAATCTTGTATTTGTTCCTCTTGGATCTTAAACACTGAGCCAGTAAATGAAATGAACACATCCTGTGAAGACGAGCATCACCTCAGGGAGTTCGAGGAGCAGGACGTTAAGCCAGAGTAAATGCAATTATGCAGTTCATTAATTAGATTATATAAATTATTTTCCATGTATATTCTTTTTTATTTCTTAACATTTATTTATCTTTTTTATTTCTTAACATTTATTTATTAGCTTAATAATTACTGCACTGTGAATAAATGCTTTCATTTATTCCTGTCCTGTGCACCATGCAGCATTTCCTGTAATTTCCTTTGGTGAATTGTTCTGTAATTTGTGTCTGTAGCATGGCTCAAGCAAAGGGTCACCCCTTTGAGTCTGGTCTGCTTGAGATTTCTTCCTCAGAGGGACTTTTTCTTTACCACTGCTGCTCTGGGGGTTAGTAAGGTTAGACCTTACTTGTGTGAAGCACCTTGAGGCAACTCTGTTGTTATTTGGCGCTACATAAATGAAAATAAATTGAAAATTGAAATTGAAATTTATTCACTAAATTATTTGTGTATGTCTTGGAGCAGGGGTGGTGGCCAAGTGGTTAGTGCACTTGGTTTCAGTGTGGAAGGTTCCCAGTTCAAATCCCTGCGTCAGGAAGGGCGTCCAGCGTGAAAAAACCCCCCAAAAAACATGCCAATTCAACATGCAGATCCATCTTGACTCTGCTGTGGCATGCTAAAGCTTTTTTGGGAATCTCCACGTTCACGCTTCAGCATATTAAAATGTGAGATCTTTACGTCTATTTTTCTGGGGGTTAGAACCAAAAACCCAAGCCAAAGTTATCAGTATAGTGTAATCACAGTTACCTTTTCAGTTTTAGGTTAGTTGCACCCACTACTGCTGAGCACTCAGGCTCTGATAAGTATTATCTGATTTCTCAGTTTTTCCTAGTTCTACTGCAGGGTTTCACTTCATCTTTCTACTGGTGATGGCAGCCGAGAAACATCTGCATTCTTTTCATTCTCTTGGTTGTAGTCACGTCAGTTAAACTTGATTTACAAAGGACAAGAAACGGCAGCCTTACTAATACTGTTAGGGGAAGTGGAAAAAAAGGATATTGAATATTAATTGCTTGTGAAAATCATTAGTTCTCTCTGATGACATGAAAAAGTTAAATTTGTAAATGCGGTATCACTTGTATTTGCCAGCTCTTCCTGTGGCATTTGTGTGGTTGGCGTGTTGTTTCACTCCGCGGTGTTACTCAGGAGCAAAGCCGTGGTTTCAGAAGAGCACTGGTGACTGTTTTAAAAGCCTACAGCTTTTATCTGACTCTTTAATTCCCGCGAATCGCTCAAAACTCTATTCTCACTGCTTTTCTCCTCTATAGTTTCCACTTAATATGAGTTGTTTGCATACTTTCCTATGTCAGATCGTGTGCCAGTGGAAACATGTGGGCATCTCGAAGATCTGGGTCAGTGTTATGAGTTGCTGAAATATGAACACAGGTTCAGAAATAATTCAGTAATTCAAAGGCATCTGACAAAAGAAACTTCTGTTTGAAGTGCTTGTGGTATAGGGCCACTACTCTGATTACCTTAACGATTATTGTTTACTTTTAACAATTATTTGTAGAGATTGTTAAAAGAAATCAGAACATAGAGAAATGCCCGTTACAATTATCCACATAATACTGTTCAAACTAATTATTTTGACCAAAAACCTGAGATATTCAATTAGTTTTTGACAACCAGACTGCAAGGCTGTCAAGAAACAGGTTAGGTACACGTTACATAGCATTGGAACATTTATATCCATATCTTGAAGATTGATAGCACACAGTCGAACATGCATAGGGCAAGTGCAGGAAGTAGATGACCAGCTCCAGTTTGCTACTTATGCAGCATGTAATCTGAATGTAGCGTAGGACACAAAGAGGTTGCATTTAGTCTCTTAATTTACAGTGGGATAAAAAAGTATTTAGTTAGCCCCCGATTGTGCAAGTTCTCCTACTTAGAAAGATGAGAGAGGTCTGTAATTTTCATCATAGGTACACTTCTATGAGAGACAAAATGAGAAAAAAAAAATCCAGGAAATCACATTGTAGGATTTTTAAAGAATTTATTTGTAAATTATGGTAGAAAATAAGTATTTGGTCAATAACGAAAGTTCAACTCAATACTTTGTAACATAATCTTTGTTGGCAATGACAGAGGTCAAACGTTTCCTGTAAGTCTTCACCAGGTTTGCACACACTGTAGCTGGTATTTTGGCCCATTCCTCCATGCAGATCTCCTCTAGAGCAGTGATGTTTTGGGGCTGTCGCTGGGTAATACAGGCTTTCATCTCCCTCAACAAATTTTCTATGGGGTTGAGGTCTGGAGACTGGCTTGGCCACTCCAGGACCTTGAAATGCTTTTTACGGAGCCACTCCTTCGTTGCCTGAGTGGTGTGTTTGGGATCATTGTCATGCTGGAAGACCCAGCCACGTTGCATCTTCAATGTTTTCACTGATGGAAGGAGGTTTTGGCTTAAAATCTCATGATACATGGCCCCGTTCATTCTTCCCTTAACACGGATCAGTCGTCCTGTCCCCTTTGCAGAAAAACAGCTCCAATGCATGATGTTTCCACCTCCATGCTTCACAGTAGCTATGGTGTTCTTGGAATGCAACTCAGCATTCTTCTTCCTCCAGACACAACGAGTTGAGTTTTTAACCAAAAAATTCTATTTTGGTTTCATCTGACCACATGATATTCTCCCAGTCCTCTTCTGGATCATCCATATGCTCTCTGGCAAACTTCAGACGGGCCTGGACATGTACTGGCTTAAGCAGGGGGACACGCCTGGCACTGCAGGATTTGAGTCTCTCTCTGCGTAGTGTGTAGCCTTTGTTACTTTGGTCCCATCTCTCTGCAGGTCCTTCATCAGGTCCCTCCGTGTAGTTCTGGGATCTTTGCTCACCATTTTCATGATCATTTTGACCCAACGGGATGAGATCTTGGGTGGAGCCCCAGATCAAGGGAGATTATCAATGGTTTTGTATGTCTTCCATTGTCTTACAATTGCTCCCACAGTTGATTTATTCACACCAACCTGCTTGCCTATTGTAGATTCACTCTTCCCAGCCTGGTGCACAGCTACAATTTTCTTCCTGGTGTCCTTTGACAGCTCTTTGGTCTTGGCCATGGTTGAGTTTGGAGTCTGACTGTTTGAGGCTGCAGGTGTCTTTTATACAGATAATGAGTTTAAACAGGTGCCAGTAATACAGGTAACGAGTGGAGGAGAGAAGACCTTCTTAAAGAAGAAGTTACAGGTCTGTGAGAGCCAGAAATCTTGCTTGTTTGTGGGTGACCAAATACTTATTTTCCACCATAATTTACAAATAAACTCTTTAAAAATCCTACAATTTGATTTCCTGGATTTTTTTCTCATTTTGTCTCTCATAATTGAAGTGTACCTATGATGAAAATTGCAGACCTCTCTCATCTTCCTAAGTCAGAGAACTGCACAATCAGGGGCTGACTAAATACGTTTTTGCCCCACTGTACAATGGGTGTGTTTTGAGTGTAATGTGAATTAAACCAATCGTGTCATTTGTCATTCGGTTTAAGAGCTGGATACACTGAAACCTGGCACATTGATATTTTGATGGCAGATTCAGGTGGGAGGTTTTCTGGCAAGGAAACAGAGCCGCGCACAAAGTATTTAAAAATTACTTCTCAAATTTGAGAAACTGAACAAATCAAAACAAGGAATTGTAGACTTAGTGGCCATCAGGACCATGCGATTCACAGCAAGTCTTCATAAATCACATGCAAATAAAAGTTCTGGTTTACATGTGCCTGCTTGAATAAGTCCAAATGTCCCATCATGCCAACATTCCCATGTAAATGTGTAGCTTATATATAAATGTCAGATGTCTGGGTATGTAGCATGTCCGCCTGTGATTGGTCCATTGCTTAGCATCAGTAACCACAGCATTTGATTCATTATGATAAGTCAAAGGGAAAGCAAAAATGTCAAGAGTTCACATGAAGGCATCGCCAGGTACCCTACTGGTATTATATAAAACAGTAAACGCAAAACATGTTGAAAGATGCCAATGTGGCCTAAAATAAGAGGTTCAGTGGTCCTCCCCTGTATATAGATCAGAATCTAAAATTTCAAAGCAGAAAATGTTGCTGACATAACTTTTACAGACCTAATCACAAGAAACTTGGCATTTTCTTCCTGATAAGCATCTTAAATCAGAACCTGTTATCACATATCATTGATTATTATTTGTTTAATTGTTCATCTTTGTTTATTACTAAGTTTGCCTTTATGCAGGTTATTAGCAGCTGCAGTTTCACACTTTTGGTGCTAATCCTTCCAGAAAGGTTTCAGATGACCGAAACTGCTTTCTTAGTAGTGTGCTGCAGGTGTTCAAGTAGCTGTAACTTTGCATGTACGTTGTTGTGTGTAACTTTTACACTTGAGTATTTGCCGTTGTACTGTAGTCGCTGTGCTCTGGGTAGTTTCAAAGTCATGCAAGAAAAGATAGCAGTGTTTTCTCACTGGTTCCAGTGTGTTTGGTGTGTCGGACAAAATACTGACAGATGGTGTGGGCGGAGGTCAAGAGGTTGGCTGCAGCTAATTGCCAGCATGCATTCCAGCGCAGCTCGGGCACACTGGATGTGACTAGGTTTCGAGAGCCGACTTTCCAACATGCTGTCTTTTAGCCCTATGACCCCCAGCTTGGCATCCAGGCCAATCAGTTTCCCCTTTCCCACTCCTGGATATACATTTTGGAACTCGCCCAGACGCTTGGGGGAATAAGGTAGGCCCCACTCCAGCCCTTCTTTGCCCCCCCACCCCAGTCTCCACTAACCCTCCTCTGTACACAAGTACGTCATTGTTCTGAGTCCAGGCAGAGTTAGCCAGGCTGTGGCAAGCAATGCCAGCAAAGGCCCTGAAACAAAAGGCAATGGGTAAATATTAATCAGCAAGCAAAACCAGCACCAGCTCTTTCATAAACTACAAAAAAAGTAAATAATATCTTTGCACTGGTTTTCTGATAGCTCTACATCACATTTTGTGCTACTGAACTCATCAAATTTCCATTCATTTCTGCACTTCCCCCTATTTCTGTAGCCTCCTCTTCCTCACCTCGCATTGCCCCGGACTTGGAACAAGCTAGACCCCAGACCAGTGGAGAAGAGGAGCTGCAGCTGCAGCTGGCCTTGGCTATGAGCCGAGAAGAAAGCGAAAAGGTACCAGCTGCTCAGATAACTTGCACACACTGACCTTCTACTAAGCACAAACCCTTCTTCCTTGTAGCAGGTGCACCTGGAAGAAATGGCTTTCTTAGCCTTGTTTGGTGCGTGCACATCATTGTGGCGAAACACTGGTCATATCATTTCTAGATTCTCCATTTCCCGGAACCTTTAACAGGGAGTGATATCATCTAGTGCGTCTCTGAGGGGGTCAGTAATGGCACTTTGACCAATCAGTGAGAGTCGGGCTTAAAAAGGGAGGAGGCCGCTAAGAGAGTGAGAAGCCAGACAGGATATGTGCATTGATCCTCAGCGCCCATATTCAGTCTCTAAGACCTGGGCAGGCTTCATACTCTGATTTCTGTTCATTTAGTCTGGAAATATTGCTACAAATTTGTTTATGCACTCATAATAAATTGTTGATTTTGATGGTCAAACTGAGCTCCATCTCCAAATACCCACGAATCACCTCTAATTATTGTATTTCAAACCTCACTCACTCACTCATCTTCAACCCCTTAGTTCAAGGGTCGCGGGTCGCTGGAGCCTATACCAGCAGCCATAGAGCGCGAGGTGGGGTATACCCTGGACAGGATGCCAGTCTGTCGCAGGGCCACATATAGACAGTGGTGGGCACAGATAACCAAAACATTAACATCGATAACAGATAATCAGATAACTGAAAAGTTATCTGTGATAAAGATAAACCACCAAAAAATGTATCGGAAGTTACAGATAACTGATAAATTCCATATTGTCTCTGGTACATTTGCAACTACTAACAACCTGAATTTGAGTTTTAACACCAAGATCGCTTTTGGAAGCATCAAAAGACCCAAACACTGAGCCAGCACTTCTATGTTTGAACATGCTGCCCCCTGCTGGAAGCAGCCACAAAGCCAGTTCTCTACCAATAACAACACTCCGTTCAGGTGGAGGTCTTGAAAAATAAAGTCATACTGATTTATGGTTTTGTGTGAATATTGATAGAATAACTCCATTAATGTCAGTTCTGTCATTTGTACAAAGTTAAAATATAACACATATCTTTTAATGTTGAATAATGCACTAATTCTGAGGTTTTGTAACAAACACAGACAGATCGCAAAGGATTCTGGGTAAAAGTGCCTCTGCTAAACACTGATTGGTTCAGTCATTCATTATGTAAACCAACACATTAATGTGACGTGTGTCGTGTGTTGGTGTTTACAGATAAATGTGCTTTTGTAAAATATTCCATTTTTTTATTTGTAAAAACAGGCATTTTTATGGAGCCCTGGAAGTGTCATCGCAAAATGTTTTGCATGTGGAGATGTGGATGTGCGCATGTTTTATTAGTGCTGTGCACACGTTTTATAATGTTGTAAAACGTGCACTCAGTATTGTCTTGACACATAAATGTTGGCTTTACACTGTGCGAGTTTTGGCCCTTTTCAGATGATTTTTCATTTGTGCGAGAATTTTTTGGACCGGGTTTCAGGTTAATCGTGCGTCTTGCATCGTGTAGTGTACATGGAGTAACAAGCTGCATTTAACATCTCATGACCACCTCCTGATCACCGATCGTATGGTCAAATGAAAATCAAACCTGCTTGATATTATTCTGGTCTGGCTGCTGAAGAGCTACAAGCATCCAACCGCTCGCACTGTGCATGTGCAAACACTGCAGAGCTGTCTTGTAATGTTTTTTTGTTGTTGTTTTGTTTTTAAACTTAATTTGTAAAAAAAAAAAAAAAAAAAAAAAAAGCCATTTGCAAAGCCAAAAAGTTGATTTGACAACCATCTGATATAACCGGGGTCAAAATAAATAGAACACTGCCATCTACTGGTGCTCAGACGCTTAGTACTTAGGGCGAATACTGCTATGAACACTACTGGCCAGTAGATGGCAGTAGAGGCCTTGAAAACTTGCCAAAACAAAATCCCAGATAATCCATGTCTGCTACATTTAAGATGTGTGGAATTTAACAAACCCAAATACAATAACATCTGTAAACCCAGAGAATATATTCACTAGAGTTTTAGGCACTAGAGTTTAATGCTGCTGTTCGTGGAGCCTGAACAGAGTGTCTGAAATGCATTTGTCCTGTCGTGAACGTACTGAGATTAGACTATCCTACCCATAATGCACTGCTGGGCACAGCATGTGCTCACAAAACATTACAAATTAGCACATTACTTTAAAACTAAAACATTATCTGATATTTTTACTTTATAAAACTTCAGACATGACAGTAATTTTAAATAACTTGTCCAAAATTAGTTTGATTAAAATTTGAACCATAAGTTAAAAATGTATGCCTCTGGATGACTTGGGTGATATTGCCAGTGTATCAGTATGATATTAAAGAAAATATATATTTTTTTGTGACCAGTTCTCCTTTGCCTGCAGAGGATAAAGTGGTTTCTTCTGAAAGCAGCTCTCTTCTGTTTGCAGAGGGTAGAACTATACATCTCTTAGGAAACCTTTAACAGATAGGTCTCAACTGATTTTAAATTTTAAAAATGTTTTGCTGCAGTTCAGCTTGGTTTACTACATTATCGGTCTAAAAGTTATCGGATGACAATTTATCGGAAGATAATTAGTCCGATAATGGTTTTTAAAGTTATCTAAAAAGATAATCCAATAATGAAAACATTATCTTCAATAATTATCTGTTATTGGATTATCGGAAGTGTGCCCACCACTGCATATAGACAAACAAAGACATTCACACCCACCCGCACACTTATGGACAGTTTAAAGATTCCAATCCACCTAATCTGCATGTCTTTGGATGTGGGAGGAAGCCGGAGCACCTGGAGAGAACCCACGCAAACATGGGGAGAACATTTAAACTCCACACAGAAAGGCCACAGGTGAGAATTGATCCCATGACCTTCTCGCTGTGAGGCAGCAGTGCTAATCACTAAGCCACCATGCTGCTCAATGGTACATAGTTAAATTTAATATAATGATCCATGTAAAAATGTATTTCCTACAGTGGTGGGCACAGCTAACCAAAAAGCTAGCTTCGATAACAGTTAATCAGCTAAGTGAAAAGTTATCTTTTATAAAGCTAAACCGATAAACCAACCAAAAATTTATCAGAAGCTACAGATAACCGATTACTTTCAGTATTGTTTCCAGTACACTTGCAACTACTAACAAGCTGATTTTGATTTTTAACACCACGATCGCTTCTGTTAGTATCAAAGGCGACCACAGACCTAAACGATGAGTCAGCGCTTCCCTCTTTGAGCCCCCTGCACACTACTGGAAGCTTCTGTTTATTATATAGCTTCCAGCACCAAAGCAGTTCAGAGAAGCAGCGAAGCTCAACTCTCTACTCAATGGCAGTGTTGCCATGAGGCGAAGGTCTTAGAAAATAAAGCAGTGCTGACTTATGGTTTGGTTTATAAATAAAATTAATGCCAATAGAATAACTCCATTAATGTCAATTCTGTCACTTGTACAAAGTTAAAATATAACATATATCTTTTAATGTTGAATAATGCACTAATTCTGAAGTTTTGTAACAAACACACACAGATGCCAAAGGGATTATGGAAAAATGAGCCTCCACTAACACTGATTGGTTGACTCATTCATTCTATGTAAAAACCAACACGTTAATGTGATGTGACGTGTGTTGGTATTTAAATGTGCTTTTGTAAAATATGCCATTTTAATTATATGTAAAAAATAAAAAAAAAGCAAGCAATTTGTTTAAGCCATAACTAAGTCAAGTTGTGATTTGACAATGTAACTGGGATCAAAATGCATAGAACACTGCCATCTACTCGTGCCCAGATGCTCAGACCCTTACCCCTTTGCGTACAGGTTTTTTTTGTTTTGTTTTTTTAGCGCTGCAGCTCTGCGGTTTAAACAACAGAATCCATGACGACAATTGTAAATGAACATTATACAACCAAAATGTATATTTTTTTCTTTAGCTGCAGCAAGAGGCTGCAACAACTATCAGGCATGCAAAGAAATATAATTTACGGGATATCTCAATACTTAGGGTGAATACTGACATGAACACTACTGGCCAGTAGATGGCAGTAGAGACCATAGAGCAAACAGGAAAAAAATTTAAAACAAACACAATAACAAGTAACAACGTCTATAAGCCCAGAGAATATATTCATGAGAGTTTTAGGCACAATATACAAAGAGTTTAATGCTGTGTTGTCCGTGTGGAGCCTGATCAAAGCGTCTCAAATGCATTTCTCCTGTCGTGACTGTACAGGGATTACCCATAATGCACCACCTGCACACAGCATGTCCACACTAAAACCTTCAAAATTAGTGCAGTACTTTAAAACTAAAAAATATAGCTGATATTTTTGCTTTATAAAACTTCAGAAGTGACATTAATTTAAATAACATGTCCAAAATTAGTTTTGTTAAAATTTTAACCATACGTTAAACCTGTATGCCTCTGGATGACTTGGGTGATATTGCTGGTGAGTTGGTATATATCAAGAGGAATTATCTTGTGACTAGCTATTTTTTAATTGCAGAGAGAAACCAGTTCTTCTCTGTTTACAGACAATAGTGTTTTTTTGACTACAAAATCCTTAACCGATAAGTGCTGAAATCAATGATATCAGGCTTAATAAAGGTTTTTATCTGTTAATGCTTGATTCACTTCACCTGCAAAAACATATTAGCGATCTAAAAATTATTGGACCAAAATTTATCAGAAGATAATTGGCCTGATGATGCTTTTCAAAGTTATCTGAAAAGGTAATCCGATAATGAAAATATTAGCTTCAATAATTAGCAAAACTGTGCCCACCACTGATTTCCTAAAGTTGAACCAAAGGCAAGCAGGATATATAAAATATGTACAACCACTTATTGCCCTGAGTATATACAGCCAGTTCCATAATTGCGGGAACATTGACACGTTTTCTAATTTTGCCTTTGCACACCAACACAGTGGAGTTGAACATGCAAACTCCACACAGAAAGGTCACAGGTGGGAATTGAACCCATGACGTTCTTGCTGTGAGGCAACAGTGCTAACCACTAAGCCACAGTGCTTCCTGCATTTCAAAACTTCAAACGTTCATGTGCATCCCTTAAACCCTTTTTGGTGTTGATTAGTCTTCTTCCTGAACCATTTCTGCTTGGCCCTAGCCCCCTCCTACAGTGGATATTGATGAACAGACCCAGCTCCAGCTCGCTATGAGTCTCAGCAAGGAGGAGGCCCAGAAGGTACAAACTCAGTGGGGCCAGAGATTACACTTCCCTCTTACCCTTCCTCCTGTTCCTCTCCACTAAAACAAGCCTCCTGGTCCAGTTTTTATATCCTACTGAGAAACAACTGCATGGTGTACTCACAGTCTGTCCTCCCCTCCCTGGATTTCATCTATGGCCTCACTCACTCACTCAGTGCAAAAATAAAAGGATGTGCAGCTTTCTCCAGTGTACAAAGACTAACCGTGCTGCCTCCTTCTGTTCCACTAACCACTCGAGGTTTCTTTCTCTTAAGCAAGTTGTATGAGATGTCCATCACATGCACTAGGACCTCTTCTGATGTATTTCCAGGGAAGGACAAAGAGAATTTTCACTTTACTGGTGGAAACGCATTATGATAACATATATATATATATATATATATATATATATATATGAGGTCTGTGAGAAAAGTATCGGCCCTTTTTATTTTTTTCAAAAACCATATGGATTTGAATCACGTGTGATTGCATCAGCCAAGCTTGAACCTTCATGCGCATGCGTGAGTTTTTTCACGCCTGTCGGTTGCGTCATTCGCCTGTGAGCAGGCTTTGTGTGAGCAGTGGTCCACCCCTCTCGTCGGATTTTTATTGCGAATAACCAGAATCCATCTGAAATCCACCTGAAAGCCATCCTGTGAGACCACCACGGAGGTGTTTTTGTGCCACGTAATGAACTGCTCCGTGGCTCGTCCCTCCACTTTTCTTTCCATGAAAAAAACTCCTGTAACAGTGGAATGTGCCGAAAAAGTGCTTATGTCCACATCTCCTGCCTTATTGTGAAAGTCAGACGAGGTCCCGGATCAACAAAGCCTTCACATTGGAAATGATCTGGTTGTTTGAGCATGTCGATCGGCGCTGGGAGCGTGCCGCACTCTCAGCAGTTGTGGGCCATCCTTAAAGCGGCAGTAACACTCCTTAATCTGTATAATCCCCATAAAATCGTCCCTGAAAGCCATATTAATTTTCCGAATGGTGTCCACCTGGAGGTCTCTCACAGTTTCTGGGAAAAAATTGATGCAGCAAAGCTCCAAATCGTTCAGACATTTATTCGCAATAAAAAACGACGAGAGGGGTGGACCAGTGCTCACACAAAGCCTGCTCACAGGCGAATGACGCAACCGACAGGCGTGAAAAAACTCACGCATGCGCACGAAGGTTCAAGCTTGTCTGATGCAATCACACGTGATTCAAATCCATATGATTTTTGAAAAAAATAAAAAGGTCCGATACTTTTCTCACAGATCTCGTGTATATATATATATATATATATACGAGGGCTGTCAATAAAGTAACGGTCCTTTTTATTTTTTCAAAAATTATATGGATTTCATTCATATGTTTTTACGTCAGACATGCTTGAACCCTCGTGCGCATGCGTGAGTTTTTCCACGCCTGTCGGTGACGTCATTCGCCTGTGAGCACTCCTTGTGGGAGGAGTCGTCCAGCCCCTCGTCAGAATTCCTTTGTCTGAGAAGTTGCTGAGAGACTGGCGCGTTGTTTGATCAAAATTTATTCGAAACCTGTGAGACACATCGAAGTGGACACGGTTCGAAAAATTAAGCTGGTTTTCAGTGAAAATTTTAACGGCTGATGAGAGATTTTAAGGTGATTCTGTCGCTTTAAGGACTTCCCACGGTGTGAGACGTCGCTCAGCGCTCTCAGCCGCCGTCGTCAGCCTGTTTCAAGCTGAAAACCTCCACATTTCAGGCTCTATTGATCCAGGACGTCGTGAGAGAACAGAGAAGTTTCAGAAGAAGTCGGTTTCAGCATTTTATCCGGATATTCCACTGTTAAAGGAGATTTTTTTTAATGAAAGACGTGCGGACGGGTCCGCGCGTCGACTCGCAGCCGCCGCGACGCTCCGCCACAGGAAAAACACCTCTGTTGAAAGCCTTAAGGACAAGTTGGAACATGTCCTGCTGTTAAACAATTTCTCATATACTCACTCCACTGAAAGCCATCAAAAGCCGCCTGGATTTTACAAATGGTTATCAACACGGAGGTGTTTTTCCTGTGCCGCCGCACCGCGTCGGCTGCGTCCCGAAGCGCGGACCCGTCCGCACGTCTTTCATTAAAAAAATCTCCTTTAACAGTGGAATATCCGGATAAAATGCTGAAACCGACTTCTTCTGAAACTTCTCTGTTCTCTCACGACGTCCTGGATCAACAGAGCCTGAAATGTGGAGGTTTTCAGCTTGAACAGGCTGATGACGGCAGCTGAGAGCACTGAGCGACGTCTCGCACCGTGGGAAGTCCTTAAAGCGACAGAATCACCTCAAAATCTCTCATCAGCCGTTAAAATTTTCACTGAAAACCAGCTTAATTTTTCGAACCGTGTCCACTTCGATGTGTCTCACAGGTTTAGAAAAAATTTTGATCAAACAACGCGCCAGTCTCTCAGCAACTTCTCAGACAAAGGAATTCCGACGAGGGGCTGGACGACTCCTCCCACAAGGAGTGCTCACAGGCGAATGACGTCACCGACAGGCGTGGAAAAACTCACGCATGCGCACGAGGGTTCAAGCATGTCTGACGTAAAAACATATGAATGAAATCCATATAGTTTTTAAAAAAAATAAAAAGGACCGTTGCTTTATTGACAGACCTTGTATATATATATATATATATATATATATATATATATATATATATATATATATATATATATATATATATATATATTCCCCCATTATTTCCTGTTGTTGCACTAATTCTAATTCCTTCTGCTATTTGACATCTTCACAGCCTGTCCATGCCCCTGCCTCTGCCAATATGGATGAGGACAGCCAGCTCCAGCTCGCTCTGAGCCTGAGCAAAGAGGAACATCAGCAGGTATGGCAACATGGGGGGTGCAAACAAAGAACAATCACCTTCTATTTCTGTCTGCAAAAGGAATACTTGAGCAGATAAGGAAAACTGGCTGGCATCATGCCATTACTGCAATAACTTTTGCTGACTACAACTGCAGATGCATTAAACACTGTGGCAAGTTTACTTTAATGTGCACAAACTACAGCAACACATTCAGACTTGACCAGATTTCAGCCATTTCAAAAAATATATTACAGTTGCTGCACAGTAGTAATGACAGCTGCACTTGGTTTGGATATGAAGAAACCCGGCCGACATTAGGGATGTTTCAAGATGACTCATTCTAATGCCTGGCACCGCCTCTCTCCCTGTGACTGCTGCCATTGGCCCCGGCTCCCCCGTGACCCTCAGTTGGAGCGGGTACAGAAAATGAATGAACAACTGATTTGATCATCGTTTTTATTTATTTTATTTTTTTTTATGTTGAAATTTTTATTTCATCTTCTTAAATGTGAATATTTCCTGTTTTTTTTAACTCTTTTTTCTGACATTGTGGACTAAACAAGACATTATTGTGCTTTGAGAAACACCAATGTTTTTCAGTATTTTCTGACATTTTGTGTGCCAAATAATTCACCAATTCATCCAGGAAATAATCAAACAGATTAATTGCTCATTAAATGAATCATTAGTTACAACCCTGTAAAAATATAGCACAGATTTTTTTTAATGCCTTTTTATATCTCAAGATTTATGACCATTTTTTTGTCATGGACAATTTTTTGGGCATTTTATATTTTATATGATGTTGTTTTTGGTAAGATAAATTATATATTATTATAATAATAATATATATATAATATTATTATATATTATATTATTATATATTAGATAAATTTAAATACTGTGTTTAAAGTTAATAGAAAAAAATTGTAGTTATGGGGTAATAGAACCTTTAAAAAAAAGAATTACATACTATTCACAAATGGGAAGAAAAAAAAAGTCCAGAGTGAAAAAAGATGCGCATTTCAACATTACAACTACTTCAGCACATTTGGATATTAGAACTGCTCATTTGTGTGTATGTGAGCGTTTGTTCCTTTATTTTTTGCTATAATGTCAGTCAGTCTTATTAAAATTTGACTGAATGGTACTCTATGGACATATTGTACTATATGGAGCTAAATCCAGGCCATACGTTTTGTAATCTGAAAAAAAAAAAGATCTATTATCTATCAAAGTACCCACGTTTCTTGAAAGCAACATCATGTGAGGACTGTTTGCTCTGCTGTCACTCACAATTCCACGCCCCTTTCAGTCGAAGCCACGCCCTCCCACGCCAGAACGGGGCCAGAAGTTTGAAACTGAAACAGTAAGATCTGAAAGTGAAAAAAAGATCTTAAGGTGAAAAAAAGAAATATGAAACCAAAAAGATAAGATTTGATTCTGAAAAATTTAATCTTGTAACTGATAAAAATGACACATCACATGTTAAAATATATTTCAAAGTAAAAAATGAAATTAAATTATTTGATCAAAATAATTAAAGAGCTGAATCAAAAGTATATTTAAACTGAAAAAATATATATCTTACACTTATTTTTATTTTAATAATGCTTTTTAAATGATTAAAAAATTCAAGAACAAACACTGAATTTTCAGTTTCAAAATTTATTTTTTCAATCTTTTTTTTTTTCAGATTACAAAACTTTTGGCCTGGATTTAGCTCCATAGTGCTGTATTTCTTCAGATTTAGTGTGATGACAGTCTCTCTTTGCTGTGATGTGCATTGCTATATCACCATTTTGAAAGTGGGCACACGTCTGTAAATCATTCCTGTTTCAAACTGTAAATGTTCAACTTTATTCCTGTTCCTGGAGGGAAGGCAGCTGTGCAGGAATCCACAAACAAACAAACAAAAACATAAAAGAGATGCAAGAATATGGAGACAGAACAATCAGAGGGATGAGATGAGCTGAAACAACAGTCGGCACTGGGATGCAGCCATTCTATTGTTTAAAAAAAAAAGAAGTTTAATCTATTTTCAGTTGTATTCAATTGTCTAAAATAAATTTTTGTCATCAATAAGCTTTTCTGAAGCTGCTTAACTAGTACAATACGAGTATTCGATATAAAGAAAAGTTTTATATTTGCACTCTGACAATGTTCACATTAGATCAAATTTCTTTTTTCCCTTTTTTTTTGGCCCGTGTGAGACGCTGTTAAGACACAATTCTGTTGTTTTGTCCGGAGTGTGAACATATTCATTCTGGGTTTGGGGTCACATGCACACAGAAAATGTCCAGATTTGAATCTACTGTCTGGGATGTTCGAGGATGGACAGACTGATGAATTCTGTCAGGTCTGCAGCAACCTCACAGGCTTTTATTTTGAAATACAGGCTCTTATTGTAGAAGTGTGACATAAACAGACTTAAATTCAGAACAAAAATGACTGATTTCTCAAAAAATATTGGTCTGATCACTTTGCTGTTTTCAGGACTTGAATTCTCATGAAAAAACACATAAGTATGCTAAAGGACAAAAGTCAACTCTTTCTGGATTTATGCTCCAAATACACAAACATACAAAGGTCACTTCCCTTTTATTATTTATTATTTATTTATCCGGCACACAGATGAACAACAACAAAGGCAATAACAAAACATAAATGAAACAATGTACAAAAACCCCGTGTGGCCGAAAGGGTGAAGGCAGAAGCAAAGCTTATAAGCACCTTCCCCTTATACCATTAAAATAAAGAATGTATACATACATAAGCTCATAACAACTATACAAAAAAGAAAAAAGTGCATAAACTTAATCACAGAAATTTCAAAACACAAACAAGAGTGAACAATGACAAAAATGGTAAACCTAATCCTACATGTGGTTTCATTGTTACAACATCAGGTTGTATTTCTGAATCATATTAATTTTAACTGCCTTTTTAAATATATTGCTTGATTTAGCTTCTTTAATTTCCTTGTTCAGATTATTCCATAAACTGACTCCCTTGATAGAAATGCAACGTTCCTTCAATTTGGTTCTGAATCTTGGTTTGTTAAATATCTCTGTTCCTTTTAAGTTGTACTGGCTTTCTCTTTTTTCAAATTTGTTCTGGATGTTAGTTGGTAGTATTTTTTGTGAGCCTTAAACATTATCTGGAGAATAGTGTAATCAACCAGGTCATGAAATTTCAACAGATGTAACTGCAGGAATATTGGACTCGTGTGTTCTCTATAATGCCTCCGACTAATTATCCTTATTGCTCTTTTCTGTAAAATGAAAAGTGATTGTGTGAATGTTTTGCAGGCATTTCCCCATATTTCAATACAATAGGTCAGATGTGGAACAATCATAGAACAGTATAATATACTCGTATATAGTCCTTTCTCATCTAGCATCTCTTTTACGTTGTGTAGTAGAGCAATCATTTTTAATAATTTGTTCTTTGTATAGTTAATATGTGATTTCCAACTCAAATTCTCATCAATCATGACACCCAGAAATTTTGTTTACACCACTCTTTTAATTTCTACACCATCTATAATATTTGGGGTATTCGTACTTTTATCTCTATTACTAAATATCATGAAATTAGTTTTATCAAATTTAAGCGATAATTTATTAATGTCAAGCCAAGTTTTTATTCCCATAAATTCTTTTTTGACTACTCTCAACACATGTTGTAAATTTTTACCAGAATAGAAAAATGTTGTATCGTCAGCAAACAGAATACAATGTAACATCTTAGATACATTAACAATGTCATTGACATATAGTGTAAAAAGTTTTGGTCCAAGAACCGACCCCTGAGGTACCCCACAGGTAACAATTAATAATCCAGATCTTACATCGTTTACCTGTACAAACTGTTTTCTGTTGACTAGATAGCTTGATACCCATTTGTGAGCAACCCCTCTAATTCCATATTTGTTTAGTTTTTGAAGAAGTATAGTATGGTATCAAAAGCTTTTTTGAAGTCCACAAAAATGCTCACAAAAAAATCCTTATTGTCTGTTGCAGTGCATATATCTTCAGTTAGTTCCATAATTGCCATGGCTGTAGAGTGATTAGTACGAAAACCATACTGACTATTACTTAGAATGTTATATTTATCAAGGAACTTATCCAGTGGATTTACAAATAATTTCTCTAATATCTTGGAAAATTGTGGAAGCAAGGAAACTGGTCTGTAATAGGAAAAAACATGTTTATCCCCACTTTTATATAGTGGAATTTACCTTAGCTGTTTTCATGCTATCAGGAAAAGTTCCCGTTGAAAATGACAGATTACAAATATAAGTAAATGGTACAATGACTGATTCAATAATGTTCTTAATTATAAACATGTCTATTATATGGATGTAGATATTTATTGCTCCCTACTGGTTGTATAAATGCTGACATTTGCCAGCCCTTCCTGTATCATTGAGCTGTGGGATATCAGTCACATTTTACTCAGCTTTTTCTCTTTTATAATACTTGCGGGATTCTGTTAATTCATGTTTTCTTTTTAAGTTGTGTTACGGTCACATTATTGTATTTTCATCTCTGGCAGTGAGTTGGCTCTACACTCGCCTCACTTGCTTTGTGTTGTTCCCCTTTTTATTCTATGACTGTGCCAATATGATGCTACACAATAGAATTCTCAGTAACAGCAAAACATTTAAGCCTCTCATTTCTATGGGCAGAGAAATTTCTAGACCAAGCCTCCTGCACACTTTTGTCTCCCATGTTGGACATTTATGTTTTTATTTTAGTGGCCTATGACTGCATATCATTAGTTAAAAGTAAATGAATAAATATGAGCTGTAGGAATCACAGCACTTTTTGTATATTGACCCTGATTTTTATCCAAAAGTATCGGGATAATTCTCTGCTGACCTGTTTCATGATCAGATGCATGTTCTCATGATTTATTTGACAAATCAGCAAATAAAATTTGTACAGTTTATTTAAAATTTTGGAGTTCATTTAAATAAATCATTGAGAAATGATTGCACAGCAGGGTAGATCTGTTTGGAGCAGTCTGTCCTCGGAAACAGAGTAACACTTTGTGAGTTTAGTGAGGGAAGCCACCAAGACACCTATAGTAACAATTCAATATTCAATCAATATTCTCATTGATGGCCAAGATAATAATAACTTTGTCCAAATACATATGGATCTATCTGTATGTTGCCGGTAAGAATACAGGCCAGTCGGTGGGTCATACACATAATATGATTGTGACAATATGTGCGTTTTGCCGGAATCTTTCACTCCAAGACTTTAGTGTGTTCGTATCTGTTGACAGGAGCAACTCAGTCGTCAAGGAGACGAGTCGATGCTTCAGAAAGCTCTGGAGGAGAGCAAACGTGAGATGGAGTCTAAAGGCGGGGTATGAACTGTTGGGGTATGAAATATCACTATGGGGGTGATTTAAAAAATAAGTTAAACTAAAGAGCAAGCTTTGGGACTAATCAATTTTAGCTGTCATGTAAAAATAAAATATATATTTTTTGCTCTGGCATTGAGTGTTCTCGCAAAACATATGATCACAATGGAACTGGCTTTTTTTTCTGTTATCAGATCGCCTTCATGGACTTGGTAGATGTTTTTGCTGTGCCCTCAGATCTACCCCCTGGTGACCATCGCTGGAATAACGCCCCACAACAGGCGGTCGCTCACCCTGGGGGAGCTGACCCCTGGGACTCACTAGGTGAGATATTAAGATTGTTTTTGTTTAAAGATAGTGACAGTAAGTCCAATAGAGACCTTGAAGCCTCTAACGAGGACATTTGGCATAATGTTTGGGGATAAAATCCAAGTGTTCAGATACACTTTGCACTACTTGTACGTTACAAAATCAGAAACCTCAGATTCACACCTGTTTCATTTAAGAGGATGACACCAACTCCTCGAGAGTTGATCCTCCTTGGATGGCACCGCCACTCCCCCGCACTCCTCCTCCGACGTGGGAGCAAAGCCAGCGGACTGTTGACCCCTGGGATGCCCCGCCGAGTAGGGTCCCTGGTGCCGGCTCCACGGTCGGAGAATGGCCCTCAAGTGTGTACTCATGCAGAACAATTTACGTAAAACTGGATGTGAATAAACCTACATAATATCTGAAATGCAACAATAAATAAACAATGTTTTAACAGCTTCCTCAGGAGCTGATCTCTTCTTGGCTCCAACAGAAGGCACAGCTGCCACCGTGGAACCTTCTCCAAGAACCGGAAGCCCTTCGGGTATATGTTACTACTTCTTCAGAGTGTCATTGTAGTTTTTGTGCCCTCCTCACCTGAAATATCTGCACAGTCACAACTCTGTTTGCCTGTTATTAGATGGGGATCTATTTGATGAGGCCATGGATGGAGGGCAGGTGAATATGAATGGCAGAGAGGAGAGCAGTAGTCCTGAGCTTTTTGACTTGTCCCGTCTGGGGGAAAGCCTGGCTACTCCCAGTCCTCGTAAGTGCCGGACCCCGGAGGCCTTCCTGGGTCCCACAGCAGCTTCTCTGGTGAACCTGGACAGCTTGATCCCAGCAAATCCCGCAACCAATAACAAGAACCCATTTCTATCAGGTATCTAAATACTATAATAACAGCAACTGCAGCACCAACTTCCCCAAAAGGAGCTTGCGCTAACTAAGTGCAACCTCAGATTTTACCCATTTACTACAACTACTGTCTAGCTAACAAGGTTGGGTAGGATTACTTTGAAATGTAATCCAAAAGTAATCAGATTACAAGTAATCCAAATGTATGTACATACATACATGTAATCCACATGTATTCTTTCAAAGTAATCCTACCCAACCTTGTTAGCTAATAACTGTTTTTGAAAACATGATGTGTTCAAATCCATTTCTTAGTTTCCGGCAATTGTGCTATTCATTGAAAAAAAACAAAAGGACTAAAACTGTACTTGCATAGACTAGAAACATGTTATAAAACTTTTATTTATTAATGTTGCTCATAAGTTTGTGTCATACACTAATGTTTTTTTGAGTTAACATGTCTTTGTAAACTCTCCTCATTGAAGTGGAAATCAAAATCAACCTTTTCAGTGCAACAAATGATCAAATTTTCATTTGGTAACAGGTCCGTTCCATTGTGTCTGTGCGTGCATATTGTAGGCCTTCTAGAGATTATTGAATTGATTTTGCTTTGCCAGTCAGCTCTCAAATCTTTGGAGAATCATTGAAAGGCATTGATGGTTTTTCTAAACAGTCCATGCTTGGAAGTGCAAAAGAAAAACAAAATGTAGCATAACGTGTCATGATTCCAGATGAATCAAGCTTGAATATGTATTTTAAACCCAAAATCGTAAAAAGGTGGGATGATACGGAAAATGCAAAAAGCAAACAAACAAAAAACAGGTTCTGTTTCTATTTTGTTGCTGACTTGTCTCAAGAAAACCAGCTGTAAAAGTGATGATTTAGTTCTTATATTTAGAATATTATTTCCCCATCCCAACTTTTTTTAGACTGTTGGGGGCCTTTTAAAATGCAGAAATGGATGTATATTAAGTGAACTGAAGTTCATCACTCAAAACATGAAATATCTTTGGTTCATATTGTCTGCAATGAAACAGAAGTCAAAGTAAATGAAAGGATTGCTGCATTTTTTTTTGGGGGGGGGGGGGGTTGTTTTGTTTTGTTTTTCTGAATTTTCCATATCATTCCAACTTTTTCTGATTTTGGGGTTGTAGATCAAAAGTAGTCCCAACTTTACGTCAGCCCTTATGATATAACTGCTGAATGGATCCTTGTCATTTGATTGGTGCTTTGTATGTCACGTGACATGGATTATTTGTCCCATTTGTGTTGCATTGCATTTAGCATGCAAATTTGGTTCCATTTACCGTGCAAATTTGATTCCATACGTTCTGTACCATTGTACGCTGCGACCACCACTCACTAGCGGGGGCAGCGTTTAGCTAAACATGGCAGAGTTTATTTTGCTGATGGACGACAGTTTGAAGGAGCTAACTGACGGTGCTAATTCTTCTAACACACACACACACACACACACAAAAACAAATCCACTACACTGTAAGCCATCTAGAGGTATGAAGAGCTGTTAGGATGAAGAGGATGAAGTTAGGATGAACAGCTGGACACATTTCTGATGCGATTTTTTGCTGGAGTGAGGAAAGCAGACGGCAGTCTGTACACAAAGTCAGCGAATGGCGTCACGGACTACATCGTCAAAATTGTTTTTTGCAAGTTGACTGAGAACAATTTTGAACTCCTAAAGTTCACGTTGTACTGTTGACGTCAAAGCACCAGTGATGAACACCAAAATGTAAGTCCCTTTTCTGTTGTTCACAAATTAATAAAATATCAAATGACAATGATCTATTTTCGCTGTTATATGAAACAAATAATGATTTTTTTTATTCTTTCAATGGAACAAATATTTTACCTCGTTGAATGGTACGTTCCATCTTTCACCTCATTAAATATTTGTACCATTGAACTCATAAGCATTCATTATTTGTATATTATTTATTTGTGTGTGTTTTCCTTGAGGCTTCAGTATGCATTTTAATTGTCTTGTTATTATTATTTATTATTTTGTCTTTATTCTCTAGGCATGAGTGCTCCTTCAACTACAAATCCCTTCCAAAATGAGCCATCGAGACTAACTCTGAATCAGATGGGTTCCAACACCACCCCTCCAGCTTCTCTTCCTTACAGTGCCTCCTTGCCTTTGCCTGTGAGCCATCAACCTGTCAGCCTCCCCTCATCCCTGACTCACCCAACCCAACCTGGTCTAGATTTCCCACGGAAACTCCCCGAGCCCTTGTTACCCCTCTCTGAGACCACTCCTGGCTCACAGGCTGCACAGAGTAATCCGAACCCTTTCTTATGAAGACAAACTCAACTGGAGACAAATATCTTACAAAACAGCAACTTCATTAGGTTATGCTCCTGAAATATCACTCTAACCACAGACTGAATTGCAGCCCTGAGGACCGATGCAAAAACCATTTATAGGTTTTTTTTATACATATATATATATATAATGTGCTATAACAAATAATACTTAGATTGATGCAAGCAGATTCTGCTCTTCTTCATTGCAGGAACCTTTCAGGATGCTTTCATAATAAAACCAGTAATGGGATAATAATGATATCAGCTTAGCATTAATAAAAAAAAATTATGGCCGTAACATGCTGACTGTAAAATGTCAGTTTGGTCAGATTTTGTCTTAGCTTTCCACTTGTCAATAAGGTAATATGCTCATGTGGCTGATTGTATGAAGAGCTTAGCTGGTAAATGCGGCAGCCAGACTTTGATTCTGCAGATTTGTGGCCCTTTCAGGTCATGGAAAAAGTTGCTAGTTCACTCAGTGGAGCTTCTATTAAATCAGAACATGAGAAACTGTATGCAATTATATTATTAAAGTGAAATTAATTGCTGGGATTAAATGAATAATTAAATGGTTTGGAAGGATGATAACCGCTTCAGAATTCATGATCAGCAAGACATTATAAAATGTACACTGAGTTTTGTTCACTGCTTGTGAAGCAGTTTCATCAAATGTATGGCTCAGGTAAGGATAGAGTTCATTCATTTCTATACCCACTTATTCCATTTAAGTGTCTAGGGGCAGCTGGAGCTGATCCCAGTGGTCTTTAGGGAGGGAGGGCACACCCTGGACAGCCCGCCAGTCCATTGCAGGGCCACGTGTACACACACAAAAATTCACACGCAGGATAGTTCTGTTCCTTTATTTTTATGTTTTAACTTGATTTTGCTCTTTTCTCATTCTTATTGATATCAGTGTGTTTGCTATCAAACAGAAATGATTATTTGATTAATGAACTGACAGGAAAAATATATACGTCAGCTATTTTAATAATAACTTCAATCACTTATAAAAGAAAAATGTCAAATATTCTGATGTTTTGCTGCTTTTGTTTGATATATTTATCAACTGATTATGTTTGTGCTTTGGACTGTTGAGAGGACGAAACAACAGTTGAACATAGCTTGGACTGCGGGAAAGTGACTGGAATATATATTTTTTGCACTGTTTTCTAATGTTTCAAAGACATTAATCACAAAATTACTGAAATATTAACTGATAATGAAAATAACAGTTAATGGCAATTCTAATCTGATTTCCAGTGATCAGAACACCCGCTACTTTCATCACTTTGATAGGTACTGTAACCCCTGCTGGTAATTCATCTTAACACTGAAAGGAGCTGTCAGGACACTGTCCCGATGAGCTGGTGACAATAGATGATGTCTGTGCTGCACCATAAATAACATTTATTCTTTAATTAAACTAAAGATACAAGCACTTGTGTTCTTGCACACAGACTAATCCTTGCTTAGCTGGATGTTTCATCATATCTTAAAGACATTCAAAGATGATTGCATTGGGTGGGAGTGGGGGGTGGGTGTCACTGTAGGCTGGATGTGGCCCACAAGGTGCAATTTGGTGACATCAATGTATCAAAATTATTCATTTAAAATAACCCAAAGAGATATGTAACACCTGAGTTCAACTCAAATATTTTTATCTGCTGAATTGTGACTGAAATACTGACATATCTGGCAGTAAAATAGCTCAGCAGCCACGTGTCCCCTTACTGTTGGTACTTTTAAAAATGGGAGACCGCAACTACTCTCAAATTAAACAGACAGTGGACACTATGTCTGGTCATAGTTTGCTTTCATTTCTAATATGGTGTTACAGTAGTTAAATTCGCAAAAACTGTCAACGTCCAAGTTTATATGGACTTAAATTTACCACTAAACAGTCAGTGGTCCTCTGCTTCCAGTTGCAAATGGAACAACAGTCTGTAAAACTGGATCAATACTGGCCTTCTTTCAAACCTGTGTAAGTAAAGCCCTTTGGCTTCTCTCTTTTCATTCGGGGTCAGCAAGATGAATCTGCATGTTGATTTGGCACACGTTTTGCACTGGATGCCCTTCCTGACGTGACTCCATATTACACGGAAAATAAGCCTTCCACACTGTCAACAAGTGCACTTAACCAATTTGCCATCACTTCTGCCCACTCTCATACCCATGTGATTTAAGTAATAATAATAATAAAAACCTGCAGTCATGCTTGCCCAGTAGATTTGTTTTATTTCAGCTCCTGTGACATTTGTCACTCAAACTTTGATGCAGGAACAAAGCAACCTCTTCTGGTTTTGGTCTGTTGCAGGTTGAGGCCAGTCTGGAATGTCTTGAGTTCCATATTTCAGTAGTGGAAGCAACCTAACACTTGATGCACTCACACACTCAAGTGTATTTGAATTTTTATATCTGCCACCCCACCAAATACAAGCCATATCAATAAGGGGAAAAAAAGAATATGATTCAGATGGAATATAGTCTAGTGTTGAAAATACACTCTTTGGTTCTGACCTGCCTGGCTTTACTTTCTCAGGAGTTTTCCCCTCATTGATTTCCCCAATATGTGTTACACCACTCATATTTCACTTCCGACCATTAACCCACCACTGCTTTAAATCCCTGCAATGAAAAGTCACTTGGGGTGAAAACAGTCCTTGGTTCTGAGGAGGACTTCATTCAACCAGGGGAAAAAAGTTATCACCTGATTGTTATGGACTCTAACCAATTTAACACCTCCTGCAGTCCATCCCCTGTGCTGGCACTGAGTTCCAATATCGTGATGGGTTGAGAAGCAGATGCTATGATGTCATCCATTCGAAATAGGGACTGGATCTCTATGAGACTCATCGTGCAAGGAATGTCCCTGGAAAAACGGGGGGGGGGGGGGGGGGGGGTGGTGTGTGAAGACACCCATATTGTCTGAACAGTGTAGCTGGTGCTACAAATAAATGCAGGTTTTGAAATATGTTTTCAGTCACCTCTTGTTGAAGAGAATAAGCACCGACACTCCGTGTAGAGGCTCAGCAGAGAGTACTGACAGCAGCTGGATGCAAGAGGAAGCTATCTGGGTGACGTTGGCTGAATCCACCATGAACTGCAAAAAGGACAAAGAAATCAATTCACCACTCACTATTTAATTGTAACGTGACGTGTTCTTTAAATGTTGAAGAGCCATTGTTTCTGTACAATCACAGAGCAGCAATCGTTGAAGTAACTGGGCCATATGGGGCCCATGCAGCCTCCTAGTTCCCTCAGGGTCACTTTCCTCCTCTTTAGGGTCAAGTCTATCAGGTTGGTTCCCACCTATAGAGATGTAAAAAGAAAAGAAAAGAAAAAAAATACTGTGACATGAAACTGAGTCTTGAAGCTTGCACCAAATTGCATTTCATTAATACTCACTGTAGGCAGAGTAACAGGAATCTCATCCAATTCTCGATGTAAACTGAGCTGTGAACATACTGTTAGGGAAAATGGTGCTCATATTATCATCAGTCTCATGTACGGTTTGTTGCTTTCCTTAGTTATAGTTGGTCAGTTATTTAAAAAAGCTTTATTTATAGCATTTTTTGTTCAATGTCTGCTACTTGACCTAGCTGCGAAAATGCACATAGTAAGCAGTAAAACTGTACAGCACCATAAAGTACAATTCTGGAGTAAACGCCTTGTTTATAACTGTCCATTTGTTTTCAGATTGCTATCAGACGACCCACAGACCAATTTGACTCAGCAGCCAGGTAAAAAAAAAAAACCTGGAAATCTGTGGTTTCACCTTTTACCTACCCCAACTATATAAATCCTGGCTGTATTCCTGCATCAGGTCAGCAAAATCATTCCATTTAAGAGATTAATGTAAAAGAATTCCAACAATCCGAGTTGATTAGCTTACAATTTATCATGACACCAATATCAAAGGGAAATGGTTTCATATTTTTGAAATAAAAATTTCATGACCCACATACCAACTAAGCAGCCAGCCTAAAATAATAATAATGGAAATTATTCTTTTGTCCTTTGGCCCAAATAACTCCTGGCTGTATTCCTGCAATTTCACTTAAGAAATGAATATAAAAGAATTTCAACAGCTGATTACTATTTGTCACGACATAATATCAAAGGGAAATGGTTTCCTATTTTTATGCAAAACATTGGGGTAATTTGTACCATGGGTTTGTGCTGACTTGGATCATTTTGTTAGACAAATTAGCTGTAGTATCTTGTGTTTTGATACTGTATTTGGAAATAAAACAACCACCTCTGTGGCTGACCTAACTACATTACCACATTTGGGTAAACAGAATACTGGAATTTATGCTTTCAAAAAAATTAAGCAGGAAAATTTATTATTTATGAAGCCGAAATACTGATTTTTCTTTCGTATGTGATTGGTTAGAGTAGGGATGTGAATTCAAACTAGTCCAAAATGCAATCATTGAGATGCCCAGTTAAAATTTGGTAAAAATCTGATAAATTTATATCAAGGCCACAAAAATACATACTGTTTTCTGTAAAGCTGGAAGTGCTTAGGTTTGGGTGAGACCCAATCATGCTGAAATTCAGTCATCCGAGATACACATTTATGATGTGCAGTTCAAATGAGGTGAAAATCCAATAAACTGTTATTGTGGACACAAGAAAGTGTCACTGACACACATGCCCTGTCCTGTATCCTGGCCAGGGGTCAAAATGCAAGGGCCCCAATGTAAACTAGAGCAGTGCACTCGCAGACTCTGCAACGCAGAGCACAAACCTCCTCCAACACTAGTGTCCAATGCTACAAATTTTTACCTTTGAAAAAAATTTTAAGGTCAAAGTCCTGTCAGAATTGGCTTTTCATAAGCTAAAATATAATACAAAATATAGATCAAAAGGGATTTTCAATGTTAAAATCAAATATCTGCTAAATCTGCAATACAGAGCAGATGTGGATCAAACTTAGTCTATACACTGAGTAGCAGTTTGTACCTCATTGTCACAAATGAGAGTGATTGAGGTACTTTTGATTGAGATATAATGTAAAATTTACACCAAATGGGCTTTTCAATATCAAATCAAATCAATTTTATTTATAATTTAATTTATAATATTAAATTCAAATGTCCACAAAAGCCACAATCCAGATCAAGTCTGAATCAAACTTTGTCAGGCGATCGTGACTGCCTGTCTGCACCTCACTTTCAAATATTACAGTGATTGAGGCACGTCTGATTAAGATAGAATGTAAAGTATACATTAAGATTAGATTAGATTAGATAGTAAGTACACTCAACAAAAATATAAATGCAACACTTTTGGTTTTGCTCCCATTTTGTATGAGATGAACTCAAAGATCTAGAACTTTTTCCACATACACAATATCACCATTTCCCTCAAATATTGTTCACAAACCAGTCTAAATCTGTGATAGTGAGCACTTCTCCTTTG